>NC_142940.1:42210-317210 GCF_046866305.1 Octopus bimaculoides
AAATCTTACTCTAAGAAATAGATTGACCATTCACCGACAGCAAATACGAAACCCCCGTAATAGACGGCTTCCACTGAGTGGACGAATAGAAATATACGCAAAAAATAAGTCTCCCACATTCCAGGTCTTCCCATTCTACCTATGTTTAGCGAGTAGCACAGATGAAGCACGGATAAATAAAGAAAATGTTTTCTTACAAATGTTTTCTTACCAAGACTTGATATACTTTAAAAGAATCCATACACAATTAACCATTCACACGCAAAATTCATTCTGCCACTTATCGTGAGGAAGCTACAAAGCTAACGACCTGAATTTTAGCCACTGGACTACATATTAACGACTCTTGTCCACTCTGCCTCCAAACAGATTAAACTTGGATTGCTTTGATTATAATTGAACATGTTCACTCAACCGTGTCGGCCTTCTTTTTCGGCACAAAATATTCTGTTACGTGACACTAACGCACAGACTTAGCGGGAAACGTGCAAAAAGTTACAAAATTAATTGTGTTCATTCTCTACAAATACAAATACTACAAATAATTCAGAGCATTGATTGTTTGGACATGTTCAGTCAAGTGTGTCAGCTTTAACTTACGACGCCAAACATTGTCACTTAATACTAACACACGAACGTAGCGGGAAACCAACAAAATTTCTAAGACCAGTTATGTGACTATTCCTCTTCCAATCAAATCCTATACAAAACATATACTTATTTGAGCCATGAACTCACTATAAAGATAGAGCAAGCTTCAACACGAGTCAGAAGTAACCCATCTTGGTGAGATTCGCCTCGCAATTTTTGGATGTTGGTGTTGATTTCTTTAGAACGCGAGTTAAATGGTTACACACTGTTATTATATATTGTTGTAGGTTTCCCCATGCGGGTGAACCAGGATCAGTTAAATTTTGAAATTGTTGAATTTCTGTCGTTGCGTTCTGCCTGCTTTTGAAAATTGTTTCTTCCTCATTATGTGTGGAGTGGGAAAAAGAGAAGAAATGGAGCGTGTCGCAAGTTATGCATTCGCAACTACAAAAGGTATTACGACCAACACCCTTGAAGTTCGCGAGATAAAAATAGACACAAAGGAATGGAAAAAAGGAAACAAATTGTTACAAAAGGAAGGGGCCAGCTTAAAGCTGACCCCACCAGAAGAAGTGACGAAGAATCTAGCAAGGAAAACGGTTGTGTACAGGACATTATCAACCGCTACCAAAAAAAATAAAGATTACTCCAATAGATGCAATTAAGGAATGTCTAGGTGACGTGAAAATACTAACCACCTTTTATATGCGTGGGAAGAAATACGGCACAGTAGAGGTTAGGTTCTCCAGTGAGGAGGACGCTATTAACCACTTCACTGAGCCAATAAGAACACAAGAGTGGGTGCTGCTGCCGATGTACTGTGGCAAACGTGTTGCCAGAGTGAGAGTCGGCAGAGTGCCCCTCGAGATCGAAGAGGCATGGCTGGTGGCATCAGTTATGCACGGAATGGAGGAAGATGCAAGGATTCTGAACATAACCAGAATGTAGGAAGTCGATTGATGGAGCTACGGCCTAGAAATCACAATTCAAGTCGGGTTAAAATGCCTACATGGAATTGTAGACGAGATTCTTCTACCGGAAGACATTAGCTAAGAGTGGTAGTTGGGGGGTGGGGGGGAAGACATCCAACATGTTTTATTATGTAAACAAAAGGGACACATGAAGGCAAAGTGCCCTCAGCAAGAAAGTGAAGTAGAGGAACAACAAGAGCAGCCCGCCGAAGAGGAAGGGTTGGAAATAGAGGAGAATAAAGAGGAGACGTTTATTGTTGTAAATAAGCGTAAGAGAGAGGAGCGGGGGGGAGCTCTCCGACAGAGAACCAAAAACGAAAGAAAGAAGTAGAGGAGAAAATAGTGGAGGTAGAGAGGAACTGGGCAGATATACCAGCAATAGTATCACAACATAGAGTGGAGGATATAATGGTGAACGATTGTGGTTATGTAGAGACGGAGGAAGGAAAGGAAATGACTAGCTGGGACAGTTCAGGTCTGGGCAATAAACAAGTAAACGCGAATAAGAAAAGGTGACGTAGTAACATATTTAAAAAGTACCGCCTAGAGCGGAAAATAACGAAGTTTAAAGGTGCCATAAGGATTAAATTACCAGCTGAACGTTACCCCGAACACATAAAGGGAGTGGTGATTGACAAGGAAAGGTATAAAAGGTTAAAAGAACTATTTAAAGGTGATGTGAACCATTTGGGGGAATAAATTGAATTTGAAGAACTACCAAGAGTAGTTACATACGCGGAGTTAATACCTCGAATGAATGGTAATAAAGGAATACTTCAAAAGAAGAAGAAAAAAAAAGAAATAGGCTTTTTAACAAAGGAGAAAAAGAAAAGGAAAAAGGAAATAGATTTTAATTTTAAAAAAAAAACGGGGAAAAAAAGAGAACTCTCTTAACTTGTATAAATTAACAGTAAAATGGTACTGCTTGAGAAGTGGGGTTCAATGCAATCTTTGGAATTTGGAATTTCTATGGTGTTTTGTCTCAGGTTCATCCCTGTATAACATTCAACAGTAGTCAGCTAACATTCTTGCATTCCAAAATCCTTGATGTCGTTGTTCCATCGATGCAATATCTTGATGAAAGCGTTCCCTTGCTCATCAGACACTGCTCCAAGGTTCTCTGCAAAAAAGTCCAGATGTGAATCAAGGAAATGGACTTTTAGTGACATCCGAAGCCCATTGCAGCATAGGAGTCTAGAAGATATGTCTCTCCATTTCTAAACTCTAGAGATCTCTTGTTGCCTAGGAAATTTTCACAAAGCCATTTGAAGGATTCCCAGGCTTTAAGCTCAATCTCATCCAGTGCTGTGAGGAAATGGTTGTCCTTCAAGAGTTCTTTTATCTGCGGACCTATGAATACGCTCTCCTTCAGTTTTGCCTCGGTGATTTTTGGAAATTTGGCCTTCACATATTCAAAACCTTTTAAGCTTTTCCTGGCAAGTGTCTTCACGAATTGTTTCATGAGGCCAAGCTTTATGTGAAGAGGGAGAAGAACATTTTCTGGGTTTAAAAGTGGCTTGCTCTGGACGCTAGAAACTCCCGGCTCATATGATTTTCGCAAAGGCCACTCTGATTGCACATAGTGCTTGTTAGTTGCACAACTGTCCCATAGACATAAAAAGCAACAATATTTCGTGAACCCAGATTGCATTTCCATCAACATTCCAATCACCTTCAAGTCTCCACATATTTTCCAGCTGTAGTTTGTATAGTTTATGGCATTGAGGAGTACTTGCATGTTTTCAGAACACTCCTTCCTGTGCACTGAATGTCCTATGGGAATGGATGGTTTCTTATTGCCGTTGTGTAGTAGTACTGCCTTGAGGCTTCTCTAAGATGAATCAATGAATAAGCGCCATTCAGCTGGAACATGCTCTTGGAACAAACAGCGAAATAACTCATCAGTGTTAATACTGAAAGAAAGTGGTCCATCAACAGAGAAGCATGAAGTCAGATCCCTATTTCTCTTCCTGAAATGAGTAAGACAAACATCTTTCTTAAGCAGACATTTTTCTTGTAGGCGAGATGCTAATAGTTCAGCTTTATCCTTCGACAATGACAAGTCTCTGACTAAATCATTTAACTCTTCTTGAGAAAATTTCTGTGGTACATCTTCATTTTCAATCGTGAAATATGCATCCACTTCGGTGTTTTCCACAGCAGTAGTATTTTCTTCAGGAAATACATCTCCGTCAGACATCTGAAGGCCATTTTCTGGTGGCATTTGAATAGGAAGATCCTCATCGTTGTGTGGTACTGGTTTTCTTGCTGATTCCAAGTTGGGATACACAATTTTATATTTGGTCTTTACAGTAAACCCACATACATTAACGTTGCAGAAATAACAGCCCATGAAATGATCCTTCGGCTCTCTCCATATCATAGGTATTGCAAACGGCATTGCTCTCTTCCTCTTATTTAGCCAATCCCTTAGTCCATATGAACAAGCTGAGCAGATGATGTGCGGGGCCCAACTCTTATCTTGATCCCCGAGAGAGGAGCCAAAGTATAACTGGTAGATCTTCTTGATTTCACTTGTGATGACACGTTTCTGAGCTTTGGTGGTAAATGAACCACAGACATGACAAAATATATCAGGACTATTCTAGCAATGCCTTGACATCCTGAGTAGAATTTGATTATGACCTGGCACCTTAAACAGAAAGTAAAATTTATGAAAAGAAAAGATTATGAAAACATAAAATTACAGAAAAACTGTGCCTGATAGAAGGAAACCGATTACATTTTTGAAATCCACGGACAAAACTACATATAAAACACCATATAATATCCCTGATGAAAATTGGCTGTTGACCAGTGTAATCGTTGATTCTATCCATTATCAGAGCTGCGTTTTTTTTTTTGTTTGCGCGCATGTTTGTTCGTCAGTGTGTATGTGTATTCACATATATATGTATGTATGCGTGTGTGTATGCATATATATATATATATATATATATATATATATATATATATATATATATATATATATATATATGTATGTATGTATGTATGTATGTATGTATGTATGCGTGTGTGTACGTTTGTCTTATGTATTCTGCATATTCGTGTGTGTGTGTGTGATGACATCAATATTCTAGTTAGGACAAAATGTAGTTAGTAACTGTAATGTAAAAACTGAGAGGAACATAATGAAGAACATCCAGCATGTATCTAACTCCATCCACCAAAATATCACGGTAACTATAGATTACCCCCACGAGGCACCATAACAATAGACTCTCTGGCCTTCATACTGAACTTTGGTTAGAGACGGTGAACAACAGAGCGCAGGTTGTTTTTTTCTGACACGAAATTTTTTTGCAATTGACCTTATTGATTTTCCTGGATTGTCTTCAATGTTTTGCTTTACTTCCTGAATAAACTCCAGTGTCCTGATAGAATCAGAGCGTTTAGAATGCTTTTTACGTTTTGATACAGGTAATACGCTTCCATTTTCTTTGTCTAACTCACACCGAATCTTGTAGACAAAAGATCTTGCAACTTTCAGAAAACGAGAAATTTCTAAATCCCCATGTTTAGCCTTCAAAGCCACAATGACAGCATCTCTTTTTATTTCATTTGTAAGCATAAGGCCTGTCACTGTGATTTTCTGAAATAGAAGTTCAATAAAAATTACTCAAATAAACTGTGTGTGTGTGTGTGTGTGTGTGTGTGTGTGTGTGCATACTGAAAATCGAGATCGAGCTAGTGTTTGCCCCTTTTGTTCCACATGTGGTTTCCGTACACGCTGAGCTCGCCCTGGAACACCTACGTTGCCGTTTGACAGACTTACCGTCCCAGTCAAACTACCTGGATTTACTGTCATGCATCGGTTGCGTCGGCACCCGTCAAGGCACTCAGCATGCGCCGTACGCTACTCACCAGAGTAACGCAAGCACGCACGTACGCGTGCTTACATATATGTATGCATGTATGCACGTTTGTGCAATACATATATAATGCACGTTTGTGCAATACATATATAATGCACGTTGATAGATTCAGCAATTGAAATTACAAATTTTTTTTTTCACTGTCTTTAACTTAGTACATTAGACAATTCGCGTTTCGTGTTACGAACGAATGTATGCGTTGACTAATCTACCAAGTTAATGTAAATAAAACACACGTGTGTGTGTGTGTGTTTGCGCGCGCATGTAGAGTTCTGCTTATTCAACGTTAATTAAAATATGTTTCTAGTTAATTTTATAAGCTGTAGAAATGATAATGAAATGGCTCTTTGCTGCATCAGTCCATTTATAAAAAGAAATAATGATTTCATTTTAATTTTCAGTCGACCCTATTACATTTGTTTGGTTCAGTTATAATGTTGTTTTGTTAAAGTTATGTTTAAACTCATTGCTTTTGCGCTAAAATTAAGATGTAAGATTTGTTTGTTCGATGAAAAGACAATAACCGAATCGAACTGAATCTATTAACATTAAAAATACGTTTAGTCAAGTTGCTTTTGATGACAGAAAAGTTGTTAAATAAAATAAAAGCGAATTAAAATTTAACAACTTGCAGAGAACAGCTGTAAAAGTAGATTAACATTTCATCAGAAGCGATCTGCAAAATATTTTAAATTCTTTGTTTGAAATTAGTCTTGGAACACTACCTACTTAACTCGTTGAAAATTGCCAAACAATTATTTGGCTTTTGTGTTGTGTGGTTTATTTGTTCATTTTTCTTTTGTTATCCATTATATTAATGAACTTTTAGTGTATAAATAATAATGTGTGTATATATATATATATATATATATATATATATATATATATATGTATGTATGTATGTATGTATAATGTATAAAACTGCTGAATATTCAGAGGTTCCTTCTTTACCATCCGTCAACATATTAGTTTTTCGAGAATATCACTGCAATGACATGACCACGACACGCTGGTATAGCACCCGGGTGCTATACCAGCATGCCAAAGAACAACCTGGTGGTGTAGTAGACCGGATTAGCATAGAAATCCTGATGACGCATCGTTACGGCAAATACAAGAGTCAGTCCTCATAATGGAAACACGACCAATTTTGAATAGCAAGTACACGTAGATAAAAGCCTTACAATTATCCATGGTTGCAGACGTTGTTCACATAAAATACAGAACGTGAACGTAAATAAAAAAAGATGCATTTACGAAGAAAACGGAAAATAACAGAAAGGAAACCAAAACCAAGTCCAAAGTCTCGATCTTATCTGATATGAACGAAATTTAACAAACACACATATGGACGCACATACTTACACATAAGCACGAACACATACGAACGTGCGCACACTCACATGCTCATACCGGACAATTTCAAAACAACGCTAAATCATACATTCAAAATAAATGGAAGCAGAGAGACAAGTTACTGATGAGATTGCAAAAGTGCAATGAAATGATTTAACAAAAAAAAAAAAGACAAAAAAAAAACGGAAAACTAAATACTGTTTATAAATTAATAAAGGACTGAACCAGTGCGTGTGTTTATTACCGGCATAATGCCTCTTCCAAGGTTTAATTGTACCAAAGATTTGCAAACTTTAAATGCTATTAATTCTTTATTTATTGATTTATGGCGAAAATGAATTTCATATCAATGATTACTTAACAAAGCTACACCAATACGCCAAATATGTAATCAATTGGAACAAAAATTGAAGAAATTGAAAAGTGGCAGCCAAAAAGAAAAGGTCCTCCGGGGTCACTCTAGTGCCCTGGAGGAGTTTTCGACTACCAGCTCAACCCTGCTCATCTCCGTCACTGCTGAGCAAGCTGGGAAATTCTTGCTTGCTCAGCCTCAGCTTGATATTGACAATATTGTTTACAACATTTAATCAAAATAAATTATAATACTATTATTATTTAATAATATATTATACAGTGACTGTATTATATAATACAGTGACTGAAGTCGTGAGCACCGGTAGTGGACCAATGCTCAGATTAGAGAAGTTATGGTGCCCCGATACATGGATCTCCACTTCATAGAGGAGGCTTAAGTTCAGAAGAGCATTTACTTGGAGAAAAATATGTAAGTCAGGGCTCAGCAGGAAGACAAGGATGACCTCTTCGATTCTACCGTTGAACCAACTTGTCCTTATACAGGACAAAAGCATGGATACTAACAGCTACATAGAGTTACGCTGGGCGGTTGTTACACCAGGATATTAAAAACAGTAAACTGGAAAAATATTTTGGTATTATCTATTCTGTATTACATGTTTCATTACTAAGGTGATGCCTTAGATAGAAACAACTACAGAGGTATTAAACTGCTAGACCAAATCATGAAAATTTTCCTTCATACACTATGCCTAGCTCTCACTCTCTAGTCCTGTCCTCACACCCCAGTTCCTCTGTATCATTGCTCTCCAGTAGCCCCTCCAACTCTATATATACCCTGGCCTTTCGCTACTTACTCGCACATTTTAATCACAATATCCTTTCACTTATATTATGGCATTTGAACCTCAAGGGTATGCCCTGGCACTTGCCACCATCTATATATATCTCTCTCTTCCTTTACTCAACCATCCCATTTATATTCTGATCCCCGTTCCTTGTGAATATGCCCGGCATTTTTGCTACCACCTCCATCCTGCAGTCTTCTACTCACTCTCTCTCTCTCTCTCTCTCTCTCTCTCTCTCTCTCTCTCTCTCTCTCTCTCTCTCTCTCTCTCCTTCTCCTGCACTTCCCTCTGGTTGGGCAACCGCGTATTTTCTTTGCAGTAGCACATCTGTTTCTGTCTTCATTCCTGATCTTTCTCTCCCTCCGGCCAGGTAACCTTGTACTTCCTCTACAGCAAGGCACCTGTATCTCTCTTACTATAACCTTTTCATCATTACTTCCTCCAATGCCTCCTCCCCTCTTAAAAGATTTTGTTTTGCAAGTACTTGGTGACCCTGTCAGTGCAGGTGCCACTTAAAAGCACCCAGTCCACACTGTAAAGTGGTTGGTGTTCGGAAGGGCATCCAGCTCAGCTGTAAGAACCTTGCTAAAACTGACTTCGCCTGTACGTAAAAAGTGGTTAGTGTTAGAAAGGGCATCCAGCTGTAAAGATCCTGCCAAAACAGTTACAGAATTCTGGGGCAGGCTTCGGCCTGGCCGGCTCTTATGGTACCGTCCCACCCATGCTAGCAAACGATGATGATATATATAGTTCAAATTTACAGAAAACAAGACGAAGGCACGTGAAGGAACAACAAGCCGGTTTTAGTTTAATGCTCGGGAAGAATGGAAAAGTCTGTAATGTTTTGAGCCTATGCTCTTTGACAGAAAGTATTGAGAGGGATTAACGGTTCAACATGATATATATATATATATATATATATATATATATATATATATATATATATATATAATGCTGAATATTAATTAGGAGTCATATAGTTAGAGAATATTGTCGCTTACGACGTCCAGGGTTCCAGTTGATCCGATCAATGGAACAGCCTGCTCGTGAAATTAACGTGCAAGTGGCTGAGCACTCCATAGACACGTGGACCCTTAACGTAGTTCTCGGGAATATTCAGCGTGACACAGTGTGACAAGTCTGACTCTTTGAATTACAGGCAGAACAGGAAGTAAGAGTGAGAGAAAGTTGTGGTGAAAGAGTACAGCAGGGTTCGCCACCATCCCCTGCCGGAGCCTCGTGGAGCTTTAGGTGTTTTCGCTCAATAAACACTCACAACGCCCGGTCTGGGAATAGAAACCGCGAGTTTGCTACCCTAACCACTGGGCCATTGCGCCTCCACTGTTAGAGAATATAGAGAAAAAACAAAAGTAATATTTAGAAAGAGAGAGAGAGAGAGAGAAATGTAATACACATGCATATTCATGCGTGTGTGTGTGTGCGCGCGCGCTATCTGGGATCTGGACAAAAGCCCTACCGTTATATTTTTCGTCTAGTTTTTCGTTTTTAGAATTTTTAGTTGAATGCACCGACCCCCACCCTCCCTTTTTTTTTTTTAACTTGTTGCAATTATTAGACTTGAAGAATTTTTAGATGGCTGTATGGAACCTCGAATTTTTTTTAAGCTTCATCAAAACCACTTCTGTGATGTAATTCATTTTTGTTTTTCTTTTTACTTGTTGCAGTCATTAGACTGCGGCAATGTTGGGGCACCACCTTGAGGAATTTTTTAAGAAAATTGGCTGTTATTTCTAGCATGTGGAGATACCTTCTAGTCTTAACTTCGTGCGCTGGTTGAAAATCATTTACAAAACTTCTAGGGTCGTTACTTTCGACTAAAAATTCTTCAGGGAAATTCATCAGTATGGCAGCAGTCTAATAACTGCAACAAGTAAAAAGGAAAAAGAAATTCTGTGGTCGATACGTTCAACTAAAAATTCTTCAAGGTGGTGCCCCAGCATGGCTGCAGTCTAATGACTAGAACAAGTAAAGGGTGAAAAAAAAAAAGAAAAAAGAATCGAAACCGTGGGGCTTTTGTCCACTTTCACACTTTAACTATGGGACTTTTGTCCGATGGGCTTTTGTTCGTGGGGGGCTTTGGTCCTTGGGAGGCTTTTGTTCGTGGGGGCCTTTTGTCCGTGGGGGCTTTTGTTCGTGGGGCTTTGGTCCGTGGGGGGGGGGCTTTGTCCGTAGGGGGCTTTTGTCCGTGGAGTCTTTTGTCTGTGGTCGTTGGTCCGTGGGGGGAGGGGGGCTTTTGTCCGTGGGCTTTGGTCCGTGGGGCTTTTGTCCTATACCTGTGTTATCATATTGCTTTAATAATCAGTTTTGGTTTAAACTCGAGTAACAATTAAATGGTCAGGCAGAAGGCCATCACGATCCCCACTCATTTTGGAGGGTCTTCAATCGTCATGTAGCTACTGTTTATAAAGCCATACATCTAGTGTATTTTATGTATCGCATACAAAGCAGTAATATTTCATCAATCATCAAAGAAATTGGCTTCATTCGAAATTCGTTTTACAGTTATAATTTGTGGTCGAATAATTTTATTAATTTCTTCTTCACCATATTGAATTGACTTATGTTCAAAAGATTCCAACCGTAACAGTCCAGTTTTATTTTATTGATACGTAAGTTACTTGGATCTACACCAGCTGATATGCAATCCTTTTTTGAAGGCAATAGAGTGTTTTGAATGAGATATTACTTCTATTTCAATCATGTCGAGCGACATTTAGAAACTTTCTCTTGTTTTACGGACTTCGAGCTTCCGGGATACATCTTCTTTCTATTTATCTCGGACTTGTGTCTGCTTCATAAATCATGTAACTTAAAGAAAATTGATAAATATTGTAGACTAAAGAATCTGTTGACTTGATAAACCTGGTTTAAGCATTCTGTTGGCTTCGAATACAAAAGACTTGTTTTTATTTCACTCCGTACAAGCCATCCTAAATTCTATTGCCTTAGTTCACATCTGCAAATAATAATTAGCAGTGTTTCTGATTCTGCTGGCGCCTGAGACAAAAGAGGCTGTCTACTGTACAAAGTCTCTCATGTCTAACCACTCCATGTGTTCTAACAGTAATACTTAAAGCAAATTCTTTTCGCTGAAGAAACCAATTATGTTCATATTTACTACTATTGACTAGCTTGAAAATTCATTCTAAGATGAGGCCAAAATCTATTACGTGAAATTGATATTATTAAATCTGCATCCATAATTGTGGGAAAGAAACTTGCTTAAGGGTTGCAAACTCAGGTCCAACGCATAATGTTCAAAGAATTTTCATTGCTCCCAACAAAATTTTAGTGGGTGCACTTGCACTCACTACATCCCCTGTTCCCGAGCCTATGTCAGCGTCAGTACTTTTTAACCTCGTTTTCTTTCTTTTCACTGTTTACCAAGTTAGTTCCATCCTGGTCCCCCCCCCCCCCCATACACGCACTTATATACAACACTGCTGACATTAATAACCTTATAATAGTTTAATACAAAATACAATGTATATTACATAATATTGCAAATCATATGTTGAAACAGCGTTGGAATCTAGTCTTTTTCATTCGCAAAATCAGCCCCCCCCCACTTTAATTTTGCTCAGGTTGCTTTCAATTTTGGTGTATCGATGCAACTCTGAATTTTGATTACGATCAACCGATTGCTTTATCTCGTAAACTAAAGAATCTGATGTTATTTGGGATTAAAGTTGGGAAATTTGGGTAATTTTCGCCAATCAACAGACAGTGAAGCATTAACAGCTTGTTACCATGACAACCGACCGCACGTTGTGTTGATTCTTCACACCACGAGATTTACTTCACCCGCGTGTTTTGTTTTAATAAAAATTTATATTTATCAGTTATAATTTTATTATATTTTTCAATTGTCTTAATATTTTACATACTTTTCATATATAGCAAAAGTTGTTTGCGATGTTTATGCAGTTTCTTGGCATTGTAGAGGTGAATGGAATATACACAACCGCACACCTACACTTGAAGCACAGTACTGACGAAGCATCGACTCAGTACTGCAAGTTTCAGGGACTTATTGACTCAGATAACTGGTTAATTCTATTCATAAACATTTAAATTAGGAGTATTTCTTAAACCGTTAGCTTCACATTTCAGCAGCTTAACTGAAATTTAGCCCACGTAACAGGAACTGTGAGGGATATCGTGGAACAGAGAAACTGTGTGTGGTACAGATAATTTGACATTATTTTTGAATTCTACATACAAAAACATATAAGATACAGGTGTAGGGCAAGATTCGTGACATACGAACTGTAGATAGAAACTTCGCTGCGGGCTAGCTAGGAAGTTGGTCAGCAGCAAAAAAAGGGATTTCCGGTAGGAGAAGAAAAACAAAAAGAATGTCAACAGTGAGTGTGAAACGAGTCTGAATGAATTAAACAGAAATAACTGGCGACTTAAGCCCTGATGTACGTAAAGTAATAAAGCTTTGATAAATGTATTCTCGTCTCCACTAGTTTGTTTGCATATAGCTTAAAGCTATACAAGTATTCTTTTTCTTGGGACAAATTCATTGTTGACCAGTGTTATTCTTATTATAGTTTACAAATCCAAGCATGAAAACGTTACTCAACTTTGGAGTTTTGAAGATAGACGCCCCCTTTTCACACACACACATATGCACTTATATATTAATGGTGTACAGAAATACATGACAGGTATGCATTATACTGAAATACGCATAAAGTAAAATATTAATAGAACAAATTTTTAAAAATAATAAAAACATACAATCAATAAAGAGACAAAAGAAACAGTAAGATGATACATGTTGATTTTATTAGGTATTTCTGTTTATTTAGAACCCTACAATGAACAGGTCGTTTCACAGGCGCTAAACTATAAATTTCACAGGGTACAACCTTAAAGTTGACATTGCTCCGCTAAACGCAGGAAATTTCTGTCTCACTATTGACTAAAAATACACAGCTTTTTCGATTTTTAAACCTCTGTAACTTTTTCCTCCAATTGTTTTCTCCACAACTTCATATCTTCATAGCAATTAGACTAGAAAACTACATTATTATAGCTGATTTTCAGAATTTTTACTACCTTTTAAAAAATTTATTTTTTAACAGTCCGGATATTTATTGATCAGGCCACGTATAAGCCATCGTGTTTTAAACATGACTAATAAGGCTGTTGCCATAATAACGAAGCTAAAATACGCAGAGTGAAACTACTTGGCACAGATTGACCTTGAACTCTGTTGTGCAAGTGCACTAAGTTTTAATGTTCTAGCTCACTTCCACTGTTTACAGCAGTGCTTAGAAGGAACGTGTGTAGCGTGTGATCGTCACATTGACCATGAATCTGCATCGAATTTTGCCAAAGGCTTGGCGATACCTGTTCAGAGGCCTACGCAAAGTCACAGCAAATGTATGGAGAGGAGGGCTATGAGCCGAAAAAATGTCGATAGTAACGAACATTCTGCAACCAGTAGAACTGAGAAAAACAACGCAGAGGTACGTGCAAATGTGAGAGGAAATTGTCGAATCACCATCTATGAGTTATCAGAGGATGTGCAGGTTAGTTGCAGTTGCAGTTCAGTCCATTATCACTGCAGATTTAGCTATGAGACGCATGTCTGTCGAGTTTGTGCCAAAACTGCTTTCAGGTGACAATGCACCTGCCCATTCAGTACAGCTTGTGCTGTAGTTTTTGGCTAGGCACAGCATTCTCCATGTCCGACAGTCACCATATTCCCCAGATCTCACCTCTTGTGACTTTTTCTTTATCTTTTTCTCCTTCTCAATACCCTAGATATTATATTAATCTCTTCTTTTCTTTCTTTAAGACACAAAATATTCACTACCTTCTCCCCCTATGTTGGATTGAGGCCTTCTATAACCGGTTCTTTTTGTATATATGCTATCAGTTAACGGTTTATAGCCGTTATCGCAGTATATATTTCTAATCGGTATATCTTTACTACCTCTGAAGAGATTCATTTTATAATGATTTCAATTTTATAAATTAATTATTTCATAAATTATTAATTAAAATCTAATAAGGATTTTACTTTTTATAAAGATTACTGAATCGAAACAGCCGTCAGAGATGTCATATTTTATAATTAATAAATAATACTTTATTAATTACCTCTCCATTTTCTCCTTATTCTTTATATATATATATATATATATACATACATACATACAGTATCTCACAGAAGTATGTACACCCCTAAAAATTTTCTGTAAAATTGCCATTTACTCTGATAATATTGAAGGAAATCAAACGAAATTTAAACTGACTAAAATATATTATACATGCAAACATTATACAAATTTGGAACACAAAACAACAAACATTTTCAAAGAAATATTGGTTTTCTAACAATACAAAATATGTATACCCTGAAAGAAATTTGCTACATTCTATATTTTATCCACTTTTTTTACTAAATTCAGATTTTGCTGATAATTTCAATTCTAATCAATTATTTCTCCTGGCATTTCTGCACTGGTCATTGTTATTGCATCTGCAGGAATTCTGATTAGTGCACCGTGGTGAAAATCTTCTTTATTGTAATTAAAATGGCAGCAAAAGGAAAAGAATTGTCTGAAGATTTTTTTTTTTATTTTTAAATTTGCACAAGAATGGTTTAGGTTACAAATTAATTGGCAAACAAATACAATTTGGTGTAAACACAGTTACCAAAGTAATTCAGAAGTACAAAGCTACTGGACGGCTAAGCAATAAACATCGTCCAGGTCATTCTTCTATTTTAACTGCACGTCTATATTCGCCACGTCCAACGTTGCGTGATGGACGACATGCGTCGTACTGCTTCATCTTTGGTCTAAGAAGTGTCTTCTGTTAGTGGAAAGAGTTTTCTGCCCAAATAGTTCGCCGAAGTTTGAACCAGTGGGGGTCTTCATGGACGCATTCCTCGTAGGAAGCCTCTCCTCACTACCAGGCATAAGGCAAGTCATCTTTCTTTTGCCGAAACTTATGTAAGGGGAACGAGTTTTGGAATAAAATTCTTTTTTCTGGCGAGACTAAAATCAACTTGTTTGGGTCAGATGGTATTAAACGAGTATGGCGACAACCAAGTGAAGATAATAGTGACAAATGCACCGTGTCTACCATGGGACACATAGCGGAAACGTTATGCTTTGGGGATGCATGAGTGCGGCTGGTGTGGGAGGACTCACATTTATTGAGAGCAATGGATTCAAGGCTTTGTTGTAACATATTGCAGAAAACAATGTTGAAAAGAATCAAGGAACTAGGAAGACATTCCATGTTTCAGCATGATAATGACCTTAAACACACTTCAAATATGACGACTAAGTTTTTATCAGATAGAAAGGTAAAGCTATTGCCTTGGCCTACCATGTCACCTGATTTAAACCCAAGAGAACATTTGTGGGGAAAAGGAAAGTTGAGGAGAAAAGACCCCGTAACACAGATGAAAGACATCATTCAGGATGAACGGAGGTCGATTTCATCATCATCATCATCATCATCATCGTTTAACGTCCGCTTTCCATGCTAGCATGGGTTGGACGACTTGACTGAGGACTGGTGAAACTGGATGGCAACACCAGGTTCCAATCTAAATTTGGCAGAGTTTCTACAGCTGGATGCCCTTCCTAACGCCAACCACTCAGAGAGTGTAGTAGGTGCTTTTACGTGTCACCTGCACGAAGGCCAGTCAGGCGGTTCTGGCAACGGCCACGCTCGAAATGGTGCATCTTATGTGCATGCCCAGAAGACTTAATGCAGTCATTAAAAGCAACGGCGGACACACCAAATGTTGAATATAGCAAATAATCTTTTAGGGTGTACATATTTTTGTATCAATTGAAAATTAAGATTCCGTTCATATCTTTGAAAATGTTTATTGTTTTGTGTTCCAAATTTGTATAACGTTTGCATGTTTAATATATTTTATTCAGTATAAATTTCATTTGATTTCCTTCAATATTATCAGTGTAGTGGCAATTTTACTTTCATTCCCTGTTAAAGATTGGCTTTATTTTTGCTTTGCCTTACTTTTTGACAAAAACAACAATATACTTTGTATCCAAATTGGAAACTTTGGCATTACATGTAACATAGGTTTTTAACTTTCTTATTTATCAAATATTATTGTTATGGTTGCAGCTGGCAGCTCTCAGTCTGGTAACTATTGAGATAAGTTTCAGTAAGGAACAGCTTTTTGTATCTCTCTTATTTATCATAATGATGACAAATGCGATGATCAAACTGAGGCTGGTTTGTAGATTACCATAATGTCTTACTTCAAATCATTACTCCCAATGGAAGTCTCTGCAGCACTTTTCAACATTAACCTAGTCATTTCTTCAATTAAAAGAAAACTAGTAGCTATATATATATTTAATTCTGTACATCACACCTAACACTCTACACACACACACACACACACACATATATATATATATATATATATATATATATATATATATATATATATATATATATACATACACTTTAGACTGCCATTTCTTTGATAACGGTTCTGCCAGAAATATTGTGCTGCCAACAAACAGGTAAATCTACTTACAGAATGTTTTCTTCACAGAAAATATTCAACTCTGTTCTTCAACTGATGGTTGCTGAAATCTCATTTATTTCTTAGCTTTTTTAAACTGCTTTTTATAGTTGATTCTTTATTCTTGTATTCTTAAATTCTTGTATTCTTAAATTAGCTGCAACACTGCAGGCTGTGTTAAGAACTTTAGCAACAAAAAGACAAAATTATTGTAAATACCTTAAAAGAGAACGATCTCATAAACTGCATTACAAGTTCTACTCAAAGATGAAAACAACTCCTGAACTGAATATGAGACATCTGAAATACTATGAAACATTAAATGCATTGTTAAAGAGATTCAAGCACCGATGTGTGGTTAGAAAAGTTCATTGTGTAACTGTCTGGCTCTATGTGTAATTCCACTGTGAAACACTTTTGCAAGTTATTCCTACCATAGCCCTGGATTGACCTGTGCCTTCTGAAAGAAATTTGGTGAGCACAAACTTTGTAAGTTTGTCATGTGCATGTGTAATATGTATATACAGGTCGGGTGGGGTGCTGAAGTTCCTGGCTTTGGATTAAAGAAGATAGAGAGTATCAGTTAATTATGATTTTATTCAACATATTCCCCTCTCAGATTCACACACTTATTGTGGGTGGTCTTACAGTTTTTCTAAGCCCTGTTAGAGAACTTGGAGGGTTGGGCCTCAAATCAGGCCTTTTGCAATGCCCTGAAAGCCAGGAACTATAGTAGAAGACACTCGCCCAAGGTGCCATTCAGTGGGACTGAACCCAGAATTATGTGATTGGGAAGCAAGCTTCTTACTACACAGCCATGTCTGCACCTACACACACACACACACACATATACAGTAATCCCTCAACTATCGCAGATGTTGTGTTCCAAAAGCCCCCTGTGATTGGTGAAAATCCATGAAATAGAAACAGTACTGAACTGTATATTTTTGAAAATTATTTTTATAATTTGTATATATTTATTTTATTATAAATGCAAAACAACACCATGGAAGAATCGACGTAAGCTTAAATAATAAACTGCGATAGGTGAACCGCGATACGACAAGGGATTACTCTGTGTATGTGGCAATGATGAATGACCGAGACCTTTGGCATTATGTTGTGATTGAGAAGACCCATCAAGCCAAGCAAAAGTGCAGTCATGGCAGATACTGATGCCACATAAATGGCACCTGAGCCAGTGGTATGTAAAAGCACCCATTCTCAGAGTGGTTGGCATTAGGAAGGGCATCAAGCTGTAGAAATCATGCCAAATCAGACTGGAGTCTGGTGCAGCCTTGCAGCTTGCCAGCCCCTGGTCAAACCGTCCAACCCATACCAGCATGGACAACAGACGTTAAATGATGATGATATACACATGCACATGCACGCACGCACACACGCGCACACTCACTCATATACATACAGACAGATGTATGTGTGCATATGTGTATGTTTGTTTAATGAGCTAAAAGAATGGGCTGTCAGGTGCAGTACTATGCTTTTGAATAATGAAGTGTCAATGCATTGCATACCATATGAAAAAATAGTTCTTAGTTCATTGACATTTCCCATTTAGAAAGGAGAAAGAAAAGAAGAGACTATAAACAATTAATGAAGAGTCGACAGAAAATGGAAGATAATTTCAAGAAATTTGGAATTAATTTCTCATATTTAAATGCATCATCATCATCATCATCATCGTTTAACGTCCGCTTTCCATGCTAGCATGGGTTGGACGATTTGACTGAGGACTGGTGAAACCGGATGGCAACACCAGGCTCCAGTCTGATTTGGCAGAGTTTCTACAGCTGGATGCCCTTCCTAACGCCAACCACTCAGAGAGTGTAGTGGGTGCTTTTACGTGTCACCCGCACGAAAACGGCCACGCTCGAAATGGTGTCTTTTATGTGCCACCCGCACAAGCCAGTCCAGGGGCACTGGCAACGATCTCGCTCGAAAATCCTACAGGAGCCAGTCAGGCGGTACTGGCAACGGCCACGCTCAAAATGGTGCATCTCATGTGCCACCCGCACAAGAACCAGTCCAGGGGCACTGGCAACGATCTTACTTGGCTTGCCGGGTCTTCTCACGCACAGCCCATTTCCAAAGGTCTCGGTCCGTAGTCATCGCCTCGGTGAGGCCCAATGTACGAAGGTCTTGCCTCACCACCTCAGCCCAGGTCTTCCTGGGCCTACCTCTTCCACGGGTTCCCTCAACTGTTAGGGTGTGGCACTTTTTCACGCAGCTATCCTCCTCCATTCTCACCACATGTCCATACCAGCGCAATCGTCTCTCTTGCACGCCACAACTGATGCTTCTAATGTTCAGCTTTTCTCTCAAGATACTTACACTCTGACGGGTATTCACATTGACATTACACATCCAACGGAGCATACTGGCTTCATTCCTTGCGAGCTTACGTATGTCCTCAGCAGTTACAGCCCATGTTTCACTGCCATGTAGCATGGTTGTTCGTACGCATGCGTCATACAGTCTGCCTTTTACTCTGAGTGAGAGTCCCTTTGTCGCCAGCAGGGGTAAGAGCTCTCTAAACTTTGCCCAGGCTATTCTTATTCTAGCAGCTACACTTTCAGCGCACCCACCCCCACTACTAACTTGGTCGCCCAGATAGCGGAAGCTATCGACTACCTCTAGTTTTTCACCCTGGAATGAGATAGAAGTTGTTTCCTGTTTGTTTGCAGTCTTTATTGCACCTGAACATCTGCCACAAACAAAAACTAACTTGCTAGTTAACCTGCCTTTGATGTTGCTGCACCTCTTATGTGTCCATAGCTTGCACCGGGTACATCTTATAGAGTTACTACCTACTCCTTTTCTACATACTGAGCAGGGCCATCTACCTGAAGGGGTTTGTGTTTTATCTACCTTCCTACTTATTAGGATTTTGGTTTTAGCTAGGTTGACTCTAAGGCCCTTCAATTCTAGACCTTGCTTCCACACCTGAAACTTCTCCTCTAGTTCTGATAGTGACTCCGCAATTAGGGCAAGGTCATCAGCATAGAGGAGCTCCCAGGGGCAACCTGTCTTGAACTCCTCTGTGATTGCCTGGAGGACTATGGTAAATAATAGGGGGCTGAGGACGGAACCTTGGTGGACCCCTACCTCTACCCGGAATTCATTGCTGTACTCATTTCCAACCCTCACCTTACTGGCCGCATCTCTGTACATGGCTCGCACAGCTCTCACTAGCCATTCTTCTATCCCAAGTTTCCTCATTGACCACCAGATAAGGGATCGGGGGACCCTGTCAAAGGCTTTCTCCATGTCAACGAAAGCCAGGTACAGAGGTTTATCCTTGGCTAGGTATTTCTCTTGCAACTGTCTCACTAGAAATAAGGCATCAGTAGTGCTTTTACCTGGCACGAACCCAAACTGCATCTCATCTAAATTGATTCGCTCCCTAATTAGTTGAGAGGAATAAAAGTCAGACTTGAAGAGACAATCCACACAGAGATGGGAACATGCATGTAGTTGTTCCTTTTGCTTGAAAACAAAGATCATCTAGTCTTCTGCTCAGCATGTAAATTAACTTTGTGTGATTAATTCTTAATTACTTGAAAATTCTCTTTTCTGTAATAGTTACTAACCTTCACTACTATGGCATAGTTATCTTTCTCCATGTAAGAGGCGAATTTCAATTAATTAGAAGTTTTTGGTGTACATCATCTCTTAACTTATTGATGTCCATAACGTGTGTGCATGTGTGTGTGAGACAGCAAATGATAAACACATTGGTGAGAAAATTATCAATAAACTAGAATATCATAAAAAACAAAATACTTTTTGACATTTATTTTCTTCTGCCGTTGCCAAGACATTTTCTTGCTGGTCCCAGAAGAAAATGTCTGCTGGATCCTTGCGATAATAACTAAAATGATATTATTGTAAACAAAATGCTTGATTTTAAAATCAAAATTTTTTTGAAAATAAACAATTTTATTCTCTTGTGGCTGTTAGGGTTTATGTGTGGAGGGCTGGGTGCTACTCGCTTACACGATAAGGAATTGTAAGGCACAGAATCACTTGGTCAATGGAATATAAGTTTGACAACAGATTGACTCCATTTCCTGGCTTTTGGTATTTCAGTGTCTTCAGCAGATTGTTTGGTATTTAGGTATCTTCAGAATGCATTATAGTGCAAGTATAGGAGTAAGACAGCATCATAATCTTGAAAATGGTCAGGGAAACTGTTCTTCCTCCTCTGACTAAGCCAAAAGGTAAAAACAAAATATTTTTGGTAAAGTTCACAAATTTGGAAGTTTGATCAGAATTCTTCAATAATATTTTGGGATCATCTTCATCAATAAATAAACAGTAAAAATATAATTTTTTAATGTATCTTTCTGTAATATGTGTTGCAAGGTACTACATCTTCAACTACACAAGCCATGAGTTAATATGGAAGACTATGTGATCAGTCTTTACAAGAAATAGCTGCCAAATCCCTACTGAAATTACACCCTACTGTCTTCATAGGCACATAAGATGATATAGTCCTAGTTATACTCTGTCTCAATAAAATGAGATGGCTAATGGCTGGAACAGCTTTGGTTGCAAGTCTGCTGAATCAGAGCTGGCTTTGAGTTACTGTTGTTAATACTGTTATACTGCATATTAGATAATGTATATATATATATATATATATATATATATATATATATATATATATATACATATATATATATATATATATCATCATCATCATCGTTTAACGTCCGCTTTCCATGCTAGCATGGGTTGGACGATTTGACTGAGGACGGGTGAAACCGGATGGCAACACCAGGCTCCAATCTAATTTGACAGAGTTTCTACAGCTGGATGCCCTTCCTAACGCCATTATATTATAATACTGTATATTAGATAATAGTTCTATTTATAGATGTAGTTCTATTTATACACTTACATCTCAAGAAAAGTTGTGATAGTTACAGCTGGAGTGATTTTGATTATAGGTCGTCTGCTGGATCATGACTAAATAACAACAATCAGATAATCCATTAATATTCTTTTTACTAATCTAACTCACATGTCAGAGTACTATAGCTTTCACAGATATCAACCTAATATCTTGCTTTACTCAATAGATTATTTCTAGGAAGAGGGTGAAATGAAGCATGCATTATGTTAATTGAATAAACATTTAAACAAGATCATGAAATAATGCTTTATAACAATAGACAGTTATTTAATTAATATCCTAAACCATTCAAATTAGTGATAAACATTTAACTTTTAACAACTTCTTTCCATTTTGTTTATGCCAGGTTTTGAAGCAAGTGCAAAGCAGGAGATTAACTGTTGAGTGGAATTGAATTCCATTTGCTGAATCCTCTTCTTCTAAGTCGACTCACACTGACACATTTCATTTCAATTCACTCAGACGAATTACTAACTAAAATGATAAATGAGGAAAGAACTTCTTTTAAGGCTTTAAAAAAAAGACTAATCAAAAGCCAGGGAATTGGCAGAACTCTAAGAACATTGAACTGGATGTCTTGTGGAATTTGTTCTAGCTCTAATGTTCTGAGTTCAAATCCTGCCATAGCCTACTTCATTGGTAGACTTAACTTGTCACCCAGTTTAACACCCCACTACACACACACACCTGGCACTTTTGGTGCCTTTAGTGCGTCCCACTCTGTTACAAGCATTCAGGCCTGGTTTTGAGTTTGAGAATACCTTTCCCATCCCTTCCACCAGCTTCTAAGCTCCCATAAAAGGTCATGCACCCTGCTTTTCGTCCTGACTAAAAGATAAAACACACACACACAAGAGACAACACAAAGTAGCTCTATGTAGAAGCTTTTGGAGAAGATAATCAGAGAGGTATTTCAGTGTCATTGCTACATACCTACAAGATGATAACCAATTAGCAGAATCATTAGTGCATCAGATGGATTGCTTCCTTCAGGTTCTCTGCATTCTGAATTCAGATACCATTGAAACCAACTTTGCCTTTCATCTTCTCAAACACAATAAATAAAGTACCAGTCTTGTGCTGGGGCCAATTTTTCTTTCTCTACACTTTCTTTCTGGCTTTCTTCTAGAAGAAATCAGCTATGATCAGACTGGATGGCTAGTTTTCAGGGATAATGATTTGATGATATAGGTGGCATGGCAATGTTTGTGAAGGATACAGCATTACACACCTGAATTTTCTCAAAGACGATTCAAGAATTGGGTTCAACAGTGATGCAAATGCATCACCTGTGAAAGAGATTGTGCTGAACTGTACTTTTGTATAGAGGAAGTGCTACTCTGCTGATGCATGCAGCGTGAATCACCTATGTTAATCATGTTATTTGGGTTGAGCACTTCATTCAAAATACCTTATGTTTATACGCTTGTGTGTGTGTGTGTGTGTGTGTGTGTGTGTGTTTGTGTGTGTGTGTGTGTATGTTTGTGTGTGTGTGTGTGTGTGTACATTCATATTACTAACTCATTGGAAAGTGCTGAAGTTAACACAGTTTTCTTTCTGAAAGAAAGACAAATGGGGAAAAAAACATTTTAATCATGCTGGAGTAGTAATGGTAACACACTGGATTACTTAATAGCATAGCTTCTCTCTCTCTGTATGTGTATATATATATATATATATCACCATCCTACTTTTAAAAAGGCTATAGTCCTTTTTTTATTTTCTTTTATACTGATATTGTACACCGATTCAGTAAGAAACTCGAAACGACCTTAGCTTACTCAGTTACAGTCAATAATACAGACATTTGGCTATAACTATCCATAAAAGCTATCGTAGATCTCTCCAAAGTAAGTGGAGCAAATTGGTGTCATTATTTATTTCACTTCTTTTTTTGTTTTCTAAAGATTTCTCCCAACTAATGATCCAATTGACTGCAATCTAATGATTTTACATTTTAAACAAAATGGAAGTTGCAAATACAAAGATTACATACATGAGAGCAAGAATACACAGTTGAATACCTGATGTATGGGCTCTCATGTTTTAATTATTATAGTTTATAAGGCTGTGAGCTGGCAGAAACATTAGCATGCCAGGCGAAATGCATAGCGGTATTTCGTCTGTCTTTATATTCTGAGTTCAAATTCCACCAAGGTCGACTTTGCCTTTCATCCTTTCTGGGTTGATCAATTAAGTACTAGTTGCATACTGGTGTCGATCTAATCAACTGTCACCCACTCCCCAAAATTTCGGGCCTTGTGCCTAGAGTAGAAAATAATTATAGTTTATACTCTCTCTCCCCCCTCTCTCTCATTCTGTTGTACATTTACTATTTATATTTCAACTCGACTATAAGTAACCTACAATAAGTGTAATTCACACATACATTCACACCCATATATATATATATAAATGTAGAGACTCTCAACACGACCGATCTATATTCCATTTATTTAATTCTTTACCATTCGATGTCAACATTTCTGTGCCCAACTCTAACCAGCGACTGATCCGTTGGATGTCTGACGTTTGGCACTTCCTCAGGAGTGGCTTCCATCAGAACAAATTACGAAAAAACACAATTAACGATCATAACAGATTATTAAAATACCTGACTATAACTCCGCCATGCTGCCTTCATTTATTTTGTTTACTATATACAGGGGAGGTAACTCCTTAATCTTTCCAATTGCTATCGCTCTCCTGTGAATGTCTACTAGATTAATTTATTTTATTTATTTATTTATTTATTTATTTATACAGTATATAGTAAACAAAATAAACGAAGGCAGCATGGCGGAGTTATAGTCAGGTATTTTAATAATCTGTTATGATCGTTAATTGTGTTAATTGTGTTTTTTCGTAATTTGTTCTGATGGAAGCCATTCCTGAGGAAGTGCCAAACGTCAGACATCCAACGGATTAGTCACTGGATAGAGTTGGGCACAGAAATGTTGACATCGAATGGTAAATAATTAAATAAATGGAATATAGATCTGTCGTGTTGAGAGTCTCTACATTTTTAAACATACAAATTTGAAACCTTGGAAATATAAATAATGAGAACGACCCTTAAGGAATCTAATAAATGATCCTTTGGGGTGAAGTCTTATGCTATATTGGTAGCGATTACGAAATTTACTGTAAAATTATATATATGTATATATATATATATATATATATATATATATATATATATATATATATATATATACACTCACTGTGTGTGTGATCATCAACATATTTTTTAATGTCCATCTTCCATACTGGCACAGGTTCGATAGTTTGGCAGGATCCCTTGGAGTGGAAAACTGCATCCTACTCCAGTATATATTTTGGTATGATTTCTACGGCTGGTTGACCTTTCTAATGCCAATCATTTTACAGTGTCCTGTGTGCTATATTCATTCAATGGAGCCAGCACTAGTAAGATTACCATGAAGTTTACAAGACAAAGATACCCATTGACAGAGTGGACCTATATAGTAGATAGAAAGGAAGCTTTATGCTAGATGATGTAAAGTTAGAATATAAAGGAACCAGAACTGGGGGCGGTCATTAGAGATGGGATAGATGTTACAGAATTATGAACAAAGATTAAGGCAGGGAGTGGTGATTGTCCAGTTGGATGGAAGGGAGGGAAAAGTAGGTACTGACTGGCTGTACAGAAGGGGTGAAGAGCAGCAGAATGGTAATAATGCATTAGACAAAAGAAGGATGAAGAAAAGGGGGGAAATATGTTGGAAAGTACACTGCAGGAGTGTAAGTGGTAAGAGAGAACCATAGTATGAGGTGAGAGTAAAAAAATGTATGGTGATGGGGGAGTTCAACTGGAAGTGATTCAGTGGAGAAGAGGTAATTTGCATAGAAGATTGTGGTAAATGATGTAAAAATTTGAGAAGGGAGGGACTCTGTCAAGAATGAAAGAGGAATGTCAAAAGAAGTGATTCCAGATAGTATCACAGAAAAGATGATAAATTGTGTAGTTCTGCCGTCAGAATACTGCAGTTAAGAAAGTGGTGGAAAAATCAGTGATAGAGAGATGAAATGGTGGAGGGAAAGACTTGATAAGAAAATTGAGCAAGAGACCTAGTTATTTATATATACATTATGTACTCATTATATACACATTATGTATCAAGAACCTCGGTTTCACGAAGACAGCCATGTGGATCTTCTCAAGTACCTCATATCACCTGTCATCTTAACCATCTCCCCCAAGGAGATTCAAATTCCTGAGATAAGTCTTTACTACTTTGACCCACGTCTTCATTGCTCTATCGCTTCTACAAGTTCCATCCACCTTAAGTGACCAGCACTTTTATACAGTTGCCCTCGTCTACATCCATCACATGACCAAACCAGCATAGAATTCTCTCTTTTACACACTACATCTGATTCTTCTTATGCCCAATTTTTCTCTCAACACATTTGTACTTTATGATTCATACAACCTAACGGTGTTAGCTTCATTTCTTTCTAATCTTCACATGTCCTCTGCTTTCAGATCTCACATTTCTCTACCATTTAACACTGCTGTTCATACACAAGCACCCTACAACTTGTTGGCAACAAAAGTTATCAACTGAGATAAAAGCTCTCTCAATGTTTTTTCCAGTTCATTGTTATTCAAGAAACTTCTGTTCTTGTTCAGAATAATCTCCTCCACTGCTGTCAACTAGGTAACAGAAACTATCCACTATCTCTAAGGAGCTTCTGGGTATGCATATCTGTGTGTATGTGTGTGTGTGTGAGAGAGAGAGAGAGAGAGAGAGAGAGAGAGTGAGTGTTTGTGTGTGCATGCGTGTTAGTACCAACTTATATACTTATATCAACATTGTATGCTAACTGTGAAGAAATTCACCATCATACAAAGTGACAAAAATGTCTGGCTACTGTGTGATTTTTGTGTTCAAAAGGGAAATTGTACTTAGACTGGAAATAGGTGAGCATTGGTAACAGAAAGAGCAATGAGTCTCAGAAAATTTGCCTCAGCAAATCCTGTCTGATCCATGCTAGCATCAAAAAGTGGACATTAAGACAATGACAATGAAAACAATATGACACATGCATTTTATTTTGCTACCTGTGTGTGTGTGTTTCTATGTATGTATATATATGTATGTATTATACATATATACAAACACACACACACACACACATAACAAAATAAAATACATGTGTTATATTGTTGTCATTGTCTTAATATATAACATATATTTTGTTTTGTTGTGCGTGTGTGCATGTCTATATGCATGTATATACATATATATGGGATTAATTAGGTTACATTATTTCTTAGTAGAGATGTGTCAATAGCTCTTATAACTTGTGTTTTGAAGACATAAACATTTTCTAGTAACTGTCACCAGAATGATAGTGTTTCATTGAAGAATCCCTTTCTGCTTATACATCCATTGTCCTTTTACGTCCTCCATTTCCCAATCCCAAATACCCATTTTGTTCTGGATAAGCTAAGTACCCTGTACCTCAGTCTCAAAGTGATCCCATCAATGTAAGAGTAGTTATATCATGAATGAAATGTTGCCTGTGAAAGGTGCTGCATGAGAAAGATACCCCCCACCCTGCATATAAGAAAACCCATATTAATATAACATCTTGAGAGATTATATAGGCTTAAGTGGTTCTAGTACTAAAGAGCAAAACAGAAATTGGAAAATAGAATCAGCAGAGAAGTCTAACAAACTAGTTGTGCATCATCACAGCATTTCTAGGTAATTCTCTGAATAATCTCATGAGGTTTGTGACAAATAAAATAATTGTTTAAAGCTGTGCACTATTAATTAAAAACAGCCCCTTGTTTAATGAAATAAAGAAGTGTAATAGAATGAACTTTTCTGGAGTAGAGGGAAGTACTTCATACGACTGTAGTTACTCCTGTCTGGCATATTTCCTTGCTTCTTGTAGCAGTTGATGCTGCTGCTATACCAGCTAGTGTGTGACTAGGAGACTAACTCATGTCCCATTTTGCCAGACATTTTAAACATATCAGCAGTATTTCCTGATATACCAGGTTACCAATTACTGTTTCAGCCTTCAGCTCCTTAATCCCTATATTCACTAATACTGCTGTCAACCTGAATGGTTGGTCTCATTGTCAGCTCTACTTGGGATAGATCCATTTTTTTACCTTTCTCCTCACCCAAAAGTTTCTCATAACATTGTCATGTCTCTTTTTTTTTTTTTTTTCAATGTCTGTAAGAGTTAGATACCATTATCATTGTACATTCTTCTCTCCAAAGACATCACAATTTTTGGTCATATACTCCCTTCCAATGTGTAATACCTCACATACCTGATCCTCACATACTTTTGCTTTTCTCCTCTTACTGAGTATGCCTGACACCAATCTTCTTTTCTTACAAATCCTTCGATGCCTACTTTCTTCTAATCTTTGCACGTCTGACTCTTAGCCATTCTGGTTCTATCTATGGAACTACTTTCACTGCCATGACACCCTATTTTTGAATGAAACTTGCAGCAGCTACATATTTTGTCTGTCACCCTCAGCAGATTTATACGTATGTGTGTGTGTGTGTGTGTGTGTGTATGTATAAAATGTGTCTGTGTGTTTATATATATCGTCATCATCATCATCATCGTCCGCTTTCCATGCTGGCATGGGTTGGATGATTTGACTGAAGACTGGTGAAACCAGATGGCTGCACCAGGCTCCAATCTGATTTGGCAGAGTTTCTACAGCTGGATGTGCTTCCTAATGCCAACCACTCCGAGAGTGTAGTGGGTGCTTTTACGTGCCACTGGAACAAGGGCCAGTCCAGCGGCACTGGCAACGACCTTGCTTGAATGTTTTTCATGTGCCAGTAAGGTGACACTGGTAATGATCACGCTCAAATGGTGCTTTTTACGTGCCACCGGCACAGAAGCCGGTGGGCTGCTCTGGCAACGATCATGTTGAGATGGTGCTCTTAGCACTCCGCTAGCATGGATACCAGTCATCAAATTTGATTTCGATTTCGATTTCACTTGCCCCAACAGGTCTTCACAAGCAGAGTTTAGTGTCCAATGAAGGAAAGGTACGCATAAGTACACATAACTGGCATAGGCCATGGCTTATGGTCTCACTTGGCTTGCCGGGTCTTCTCAAGCACAGCATATTTCGATCATTTCAAGATCAGTGGCTATCGGACGCTGACGAAGGGAAATAACCCTGAAACCCGGGTCCGTTCGTGCTACAGATCACGATGAGAGGGATAACTTCCCTTGGCAAACAGGACACAGTAGTGTGTCGATAAGCCAGCTGGAGGAGATGTCCTCCTGGGGCTAAAAGCAACAGTAACATCCACCCCTAGGGGTCAGCCACACTTAAGTGGCAATATACTTCACTTTATCGTGCAGTTACTGTTAATACTTCATTTAGAGAATTAACATTGCTGATATATATATATATATATATATATATATACATATATATACATACATATATATATATATATATATATATATATATATATATATATATATATATATATATATATATACATAATATATACATATATATATAGAGAGAGAGAAGGGAGGGTTATGAGAGTTAATGGTGTCAATATATGTATGTATCCAAATGGAAAAATCTTCACAGCTCCCTTCATTGCATTTTCTTTTACCAAGATTACCAAATATGTAATGCTTCATTTATTTCCTTGTTTTTTTTTGTTTTTTTTTTCTTGTGCTTGTCTAATTTTGCAATGAAGAAAATCAGAAGTTCTTTATACAAACTGTCCTTGAGAAAAGTATCATTTAGGTCCATTAAGTATAATTAATTATCGGTTTTCATCTCATAACAAATTAGAAAGGTGGAAAGATTTATACATTTGACCTTATTAGGTTTAAAATAACCATAATTTTCTTAAAAACTATTATTATTGTTTGTCAAATAAAAGTGGTGAAGAGCTCGTTTGATTTTTTTTCTATTGCAAAGACTAATTTGAGGATTTAAGGTATATTTAGACTGTAAACCTAAAATCTGTGAGTAACAACCTCATACCCAGGGGCACTGAAAGTAGTTTTTATTCTGTCTTGCATGATTTTTTTGAGAAAAACCTACTTACACACACACACACACACACATATGCACGTGCACATGCATGCACACACACGTACACATCATGCTGACGTCATAGAAACAGTTACCAAAATCTACTATACAAGCTCTCACATCTCACAAAACATCCATTCAAAAATCACACAAAACACAACAGCTTGTTCCATTTCTATCACGAAAACAGCACAGCACTTTCAACGTTTTTTCGCAGAGAGAAAGATAAATGAAAACACAGCTACATTACAGAGACATTTCTTGATGAAGCCTCAATGTTTGGAAAGAGATCAAAGAACTGTGACTTCTGTCTTCCGGATAAATTGTGCATCTTTGAGGTCAAAATTTCCATTTTTGAACTTGGCATACCAATCACGAGTGGTTCTTTCAGCTATGGCACCCTCTCCATACACAGTGCAAATGTCACAGGCAGCTTTTGCGGCCTTAGAACCTTGATTAAAAGCAAAAGGGAGGAGGTGTCAAAAATGCTCAGTCCATGAGCATTCTTTTCAGCTCAACTTTGACCATTCTGTCACTCAAGAAATTTACCAATTCTGCTTTGTTTATACTTTGCTCTGTTACTAAGTCAGTCAGCCATTATGCATAATTTTACAGCCAGACTAAATAGACCTTCATCAAAAATATGGATATGACTCTGTGTGTGTGTGTGTGTGTGTGTGTGTGTGTGTGTAAAATAGTCATCCATGTATCATCCCCAAGGCATGATCATGTAATTTTGTACTATTATGTAAATCCTATCATATTTATCATTAATTTGTTAACACTACTAATAGATAACTCAACACTTCTTAACTTCAACAGTTTGGATTCCCTTTAAGCACTACTTTACTTTTAATAGAAAATGGAACCCATTACTTTAATCAGTTCAATGATTGTTTTTGGTTCAGTGAGACTAAATATATATTGATTAAATATATGAATAGGATTCTATCTCCATGCTGTGTAGTTGTTAAATCACAATTTAATTTAGCTTATTAATATCCAATTCAATATTTTTAAAAACTTTCTTTTGAAATTTTAAGGATTTAACAAAGTCAATGTAAAAGTAATCATCATGTAATCTGATATCTCCAATCTTTTCCTATTAGGAACAACTTGTTAGAACATATTTACAAAACTGTTGGGTCAATAGGACAGTTATGTAGTCAGCCATCCTGCTAGAAATAGCAGTCAAATCAGGAAAATAATTATTTAGATAAGTTAAACTATGGAAAATTAAGTAATTATATATTTTTTCAATGAGTAAAGTGTAGTTATTAAGAATTATATATAGATTTTCAGTTCCTGCTTTTCACATTTTAAAATTTTTGTGCTACTCTCCATTACATCTTGTGACATAACAAACTACATCTTGTGGTACATCAAACTATATTTTGTGGTATGTCAAACTTCATTGTACGGTACATTAAACGTCTTGTGGTACATTAAACTACATCTATTGGGACATCTTACTATATCATACATCTCACCACTTCAGAACTATTATCCTACACCACCATTATTCAAACTCTCTCTCTCTCTAGTTCATTATATCTAATGTAGTGTAGGCAGGTTGTTTAGCAAATATCTATCAAATATTTGAAATTACGTTGGGATGTAGAATAGTAGAGGTAAATGCAACAGCTTCTAGAAACTTCGCTAACACTTTGAGTGCTATCTAGATTAACATTGCCAAGGATTTAACAAGATTGTATGATATCTGTTCTGCAGTGAACCAGAATCTATAACAGCAGTTATGAAAGAAAGAATGCTGCTTGCAGGGTTATTGCACAAAGGTCTTTTTTTTCTTTTTCTTTTTCCACTTGAATAATTCTATTGAATGAGTTTCGTTGTAACTTACAACCCCCCACATCAACCCTAAGAAATCAATCTTGTTTTAGTCATTAGTCTTGATTCTGATTTTCATTTGCTATATAGCTCTAGAAATCCCATCACTCCAGATTTTACTGTAAGTTTAGTTAACAAGGCCACAACCTTACAACAGACGCTGCTACACTGATTCTCCCATTATTGTGGGTCGCACTTACCAAAAAGTGAAAAACCAAATGTCTGGCCGAGGCAAGTACAGCTTCATTCCAACTTCTGACAGCCAAAGGTTTTCTTTCCCCCTCCCCCATATATTCATTACAACTACTACTGCTGCTGCTACTACTACTATTAAGATAGAGCAGAAAAAATACTGGAAAAGGATGGGAAGAAAGAAAGGAATATGCTAGATACTTGGTTGGTGCGAGAGAAAACTGCAGGATATATAGGGGGGGAGATGGTGGGGGGAGATGATAGAAAAAATCTTAGAATAACTGGAGAAAGAAGAAAGAAAAACAGAAAAGTAAACAAAATCAAAATATTAGATGTGGAAGAAGAAAAGAAAATGTTGAAGTAGAAGGTGAAGTTTAGGGATGCAGATTTGGAAATTGGAACAGAGGAAACTGGGGTTTGGGAAGAGAGAAAACTGGAATTGGTCTTTTGTTTCTTTTTGTTTTACTGCTTTTTTTTTTTAAGTTTTCATCAATTTTTGAATGTTTTGCATGAGTTGGATGGTTCTTGTTGGAGCAATTGTTTTTTACAGTTGGATAACCTTCCTATCAGTAACCACTCAACCATGAAGTAGAGAAGGTTAAAGAGGGGGAACCTGTTTTATGTCTGTCAGGCAAAGTAGAGCAAGGAGAGTGAAGATTGTATTGCTCTGAGATACAAACACATATTCAATTAAGAGATTGATGCACTACATGAGCCTCTTGAGGGTCAGTCCACCTGCTAGAAATAATAGTCAAACTTCCTTCAGTGTGTTCAGCTGACCTGGAGCTAAACAACAATAGCTACAATTTAGGATATTGGATGTAAGGTTTTGAACAATAATTGACCCCCAAATTAACCCCCAAATTGCTCTCCCTTAAACCTCACAGCCATAGAAAATAATACAAAGTATATTCTTAAAAGTTATCTGATTGTAAAAATGTTAACTTCATCTGTTAAAGTTTAATGTAGAAATGAGTTAATAGCTGAAATATTGCTATTTAGGGCTTTAATAACTCTCCCTTTATCAGAAAGTCCCTTACAGCTTAAACATATTTCCTAAACAGCTTACAACAACTCCAATAATAATTTCTTATGCAAATTTTTACCTTTGATAAAACTGAATCTACTAGCAATATCCATTTTCTAACTTGAGATTTTAAATAAAAAAAATTTCCATGTAGTTGTTTTATCTGCTAGAAATAGATGTCAAATCTCCCTCAAATTACTTTAAACTACCCTACTGTTTTTAAAAAGAAAAGACACATTGGATAAATTCCATACTAGATGAAGAAAAAGGCAGGATGGTACTAAATAGAATTCATTTAATCTTAAGTCTGTTCCATAAGAGCCAACAGATAACTGAACAACTGAATATATTCTACTACAGACTAGGATCAATCAATTTGTCTCTTATTTTCAAAAATTCTCCAATATTAAACAATCTTATAAGTGAGTTTATAGAAGCCCCTGGGGCAGGGGACTGCTATAACAGGGGTCCCTGTATCATTACAAAATGTAATTTACATTGAATATATACAGCGAGGTAATATAAAAACAAAAAGAAAACTTGCAAGCTTTATTATCTTTACTTTTCTTTTTTTAAAGTTAAAACATTCTGGCTGCCATGCTTCCATTTGCCAAAATAAAAGACTTGTTGCATCTCTACTGAACAGGATTTTCCTGTCAGACTATTGTTTTTTTTTTGTTTTTTTTTTCTTTTTTTTAATGAAAATTTCAAAAGAAGAACCTTACCATTCCACAACTCAGTGGGATGGGGTTAGAATGTGAGAGAGGCAGAGAGTTGGGTAGAAGCAAAGGGGGGAAAAAAAATGATTCAGCCTAACTGTATAGATTAGATTGAAAAGACAAAAGAGAAAGAATAAAAACAGGGGAATTCGTTGATTCCATGTAACTACATTTTGTTATTATTGGTGTTGTTGCTGTTGTTGTTTAAGCTCATGTCAGCCCTGATCTGCAGACTTATAATCAATTGCATTCCAGTTCCCATCTTTTATTGAGACAAAGGCTTCAAGGGCTACAGTAGCTGATATGCTGTTCCTTATCAATATGTTGACTACGAGGGGTTTCTCTCTTTGAGTGGAAGGAAGATTGTAGGATCCATGTATACAGACAGCAATTCTACATATTAATGAGATGTGGGCCCTGAATGGAGAGGACATGTGAAGGGTGGAAAGGAATGAGATAAGTATGCTCCACTGGATGTGTAATGTAGGTGTACATGTTCGACAGAGTGCAAGTGTAGGATCAAGAGAGAAGTTAGGTGTCAGAGGAATTGGTTGCTGTGTGCAAGAGAGAAGACTGTGATGGTTTGGTCATGTGATGCGAAGAATGGATGCCAACTGCTCCATAAAGAAGTGTAGATCTCTCAAAGTAGGTGGAACATGTGGAAGTGGGAGGTGCAGGAAGACACGGGACAAAACACTGAAGAATAACCTTGGGACACGGAACCTTTCAGGCAAAATGATAAAGGACTGAGATGCCTGGCACTTAGCTGTACTCAACAAGACCTGTCCTCCTCAGCAGACCGAGCTTTGTGATGTTCTTTGTATTAAATATATCTGCATTAACTTTACCTATTTATCAGAGTTTTTTTATTCTCTAACAAATCCTAGTTCATATATATATATATATATATTTATACTGATTCTTTCATAACTACTTTGGCAATAACCATGAAGTCTACATTTTAATGATGAGATCAAAATAAGGCAGGAATATATCCAGATTTGTTGTCTTCTGTGTTCAATAACTGCTCAAAACGATATTAGTTATTGACTAATATTGTTTTTCTCACCATCTAAACATTTTTAGTGATGCCTTCATTAAATATATTAAGCTCTAATTAAGCTTTGTATTTTTATTTATTTTGTTCTCGTTTTTTTTTTTCCGTTTTTCAGGTCGATGCCCAAAGAATAAATTTGGTATGTTCTGTAAGTCCAAATGCCATTGTAAGTCATCTGCATCATGTGACACAGATACAGGAGTATGCCTCGGAACAGTATGTGAAAACAGCTACATGGGACCAAATTGCCAACAAAGTAAATATATTAGGGCTTTTCAAAATATTCTTTGGTACTATCTATATAAGTTCATTTTATATGTTTTATATAGTTGTTTTGATTTTTTTTTTGTATTGTGGATTATTTTCTTCACCTTCAATTTTCATCATGATGAATGTTGTCTTCAATCAGATCTCATCAATCAATCATCTTTACAGGTGTGGATGTGTGGTAAGAAGTTTGCTTCCCAATCACATGCTAACAGGTTCAGTCCATCACCACCTTAAAGCCACTATCTGTGCTGCTTCAGATTCTGGAAATATATTGATTTTTTTTTTTTTGTTTTACGAAATTTATTTCATCTTTCCATACAACGTCATCCTGAGTACGATCCAGTGCAGGCGATATACAACACTTTCATTTTAATAAATGTTGCTTACTGCAAGTTATGGATGATTCTTTTATGATTTCATTGCTTTCAGGCTTAGCTTAAGGTATTTTTGCACCCGACATCACAAAATGCGTCTGAATAAACATTGCCAGACAGCAAATAGAGACTCGGACATTGATTAGAAAATATCTTTCATTTTTAACCTCGTATATAAGTACGCACTAGGGATTTTGACCTTAAAATTTTGGAGGAAAACATGCAGATTATACTCGAGGATTTATGGTATATTGTTGGTGATTGAGAAAATGAGATATGTGAAAGTGAATGGTGGAAGTGATGGTACCGGTGACTATCAGTGGCAAAAGTTGTCGTGGTGGTGGTCGGCAACAGCGTCGAGATAGCTTTATTTGTTAAATTGGTTTTCTTCAAATTTCTGGGAGTTTCAAAGTCTTGGATGATAATTCAAAAACTGATATTTCAAATCTTAATATTGTTCAGCTCTAATTTCAGTTTCTTCTCTTTTTTTATCTTCTTACTTCTTTCATTTTTCTCACCTCTTTTAAACACTATCACTCTTTCTACTTTCACATGTTTAATACAGGAGGACTGTCCTACAATCATGTTGTCCCACGTGCAGTTTCACTTCTCTTTCACTGCCCATTTTGCCTTTGTGCCTCTGTCACAATACACTTCAGTTTCTATCCCACCATCTTGTAGCACACCAGTCTCCTTATTCAGTAACACCCTTGTCCCTTTTTAAAACTTCTATAATCATGAGCAGCAGTGGATTAACTCTTTGAATCACTCATCTGGCTTCCAAACAATATAAAATCTCTATTTTTCTATCATTCCCCAACAAGGTATCTATTAGGGCAGTAGAAAAGCCAGCCTTTACAAAGACATCTCTTGAGAATTATTCTTTTGCCTAATCTTCATGGTTTTCAAGTTGAACCCATTAACCAGCATTTTATAATATGGATCATATTCTAAAATCAGTGATTGAATATTGCTTTTCTCTCTATTTGGTGGCTCAAAGTTAATTTAATTCTGTCACATCAGACAAATGTAGGTAACCTTTTCTTTTTCTGGTTGACTTAAGATTTTGGTGATATAATATAGAGAGAAACTAATTTTCATGAAGTTCATTAATTTTAATTTTAATGTCTTAATTATAGTTTCTTAAATTATAACTAATGTGTTGATATATTTTTCTTCTTTGTTACTAGGAAAAATTATGCCAAAATATAACCAGAAAAATGATAAGAAATTATCGGTTGTATTTGATGGAACCATACAAAATACCAAAGCTACTCATTGTTATCATACACAGCACACAATGGATTCAACAGTATCCATGTGGGTTGGCAAGGTGAAAATAAAAAGACTTGTGGTTTATACACTCCAATCAGAAATAAGTAAGTTTTATTTATTAATAACAATTCATCCCGTTAGTTTTCACTTCATTCATTGATTTAGTATTGTGTTTTTATCAATGAATCTCTTTTGTAGATTTGCTATTGTTCATTACACAACAAACAGGAGAGAGGTAATGATGGAGTGAATACAGTTGTTGTTGTTGTCACTATACAGTGTTAATATTCAAGACATTTGACTTGCGAGTGGCTCAGTTCAACTGGTTGTAAAATAGGTCCCATAGAGAACGCACTAACATTGTTAGCAATGACATCACTGTAAACATTAACAATAAGGTAAACAAGGGCTTTGTCAAAAAGGACTACAATTTATATCCTTTTTACAATGGGCAGAAGGCCTGAAATTTTGAAGAAGGCTACAAGTCAATGACATCAACCTCAGTGCTTCACAGGTTCTATATTTTATTAACCCTGGAAGTTTGAAGGACAAAGTTGGTAGATTGTGATCTCAGAACTTAAGCCAATGACCACAATTTGAATATCCTCAATGTAAATAATTCTTTATAATTTCGGCTCAATGCCAGCAATTTTGAGGGAAAGGAAGCAAATTGAATACACTGACCCTAATACTCAACTGGTGCTTTATTTTATCAACTCAAAGAAAGGTAAAGTTGCCCTCAGTAGAATTTGAACTCAGAATATAAACAGCCAGAAGAAACACCACTAAACATTTTGTACAAAAGCACTAATGATTCTGCCGCCTTAATCATTGTAAATAATGGATTTCCCTGCAAACAATAATATCTCTGTAAACATTAACATTATAAGTATTTCATTAGCTTGCAGTGATGCTGTTGTTTAACTTAAGAGAATCCTGATTGAACAGCTGCATGGTCAAAGACTTTCAAACTAATATCACACCATCTTTGTTTATATTAAATAGTAAATTTATATTAGATTAGACTGCCCTGGATTCACAACTTCCCTTGTTTCTTTGGAGGGTGGGGTTTGGTATTTTTAAAGATGTTAGGGTCTATAAGATCTGGTTGTTATTTCTAGTGAGTCAGTTGACCATGTAGCAATACAGTTGTTGTAGATGTAGAGTACATGTGTAGTGTTAGCAAGAAGATAATTCTCCACTGTTCTATAGTAAGGCTGTCTAATTTTGTTTCATTGCAACATGGAATTATTCTAATTTATAAACTTAATTCAGCTGATTTTTCTGGAAACTCAATCATTAGATTCTTTAAAACTTGTACTTTTCTGTCAAATACTTGAGGTTGTTCATTAGTCTTGAGTAAGAATTCATCATTCAAAGCTATGATTAAAGGCATTCCAACCTGGACAAGGTTTTGTAGAAGTACATTTATCAGTGTGTGATTCTCTTTTTTAAGACAGTAGAATGTGAACTGAGGGGAATTCAGCTCCTACTTTTGGCATATTGAGTGACCACATAGTGGCTTTTTATTTGTCTCCTGTCATAAAGTGTGTAGGAAGTTGTTCCATGTTGAAGTTGCATTACTTTAGAGAGACTTTAGTTGAATCCTTATAAATTTACTGCGTTGAAGAATTAAGGAACAGACAATCATAATAAACAAGAAAACAGTTGATGAAGGAAAAAAAAAAAACTTGTAAGAAAGAAAACTAAATTTTCTTCAAATCACACACTGTTATCTTATAAAAGGAATCATACATTGGAAATGTCTTCTGCCTGATGAAAATAACTGAATGATCATGGTTTGAATACTTTAGGTCTGCTCAGTCTGATCAAGGCTTAAACAGCAACAGCAGCACAAAATGCAAACTCATTCAGCTATGGAGATTGTTATTTCTCTTGACTGAGTAGATTTATCATCAAACATATTTATGTCAGGATCATTCACTTTTCTCTCTATTTCTAGAACTACATATCCTTTTATAACGTATTTAAAACTTACCATTTTACAGAATTTTTTTGTTTCCAAATTATATGAAGCACAATGATGGTGATTACATACCAAACTAATTTGATATATAATATGGTTTAAATTGTTTAAGTTTAGTGATGTCCATAGGCTGTTGTAGGCATAAAGAAATTTATAAATGTCCAATAGATGAGTGTTAACGTATTTAATGATTAATTATTATTATGTTGTATGTATCATGAAAAGTGTTCGAAGATAATTGTTTGAAAACAATTATTCAAAAACATTTATTTGAAAAACAGTTATTTGAAAAACAGTTATTCAAAATAAATATCATTTGTGTACTTGATTTTTAATTTTATTATCTTTGTTTAAATGAAATAAAAAATTTAGAATAATTAACATTTCATATAATTGTCCTTTTGAGTAATTTTCATTCATACAATTTTCCATTCAAATAAATGTTTTTTCGAACAATTATTTTCAAACAATGTTCACATAATCATATTGTGAGACACACGGACAGATAAATATAAGATAAATATACAGATAGATAGATAGTAAATATTAACATGTTTAATGTATAAAGCATCAAATATGTAACAAAAAATAATTATGCAGAAAGCTAGATGGACAAAAATGACAGAAAGTTGGACAGATAAGTTAGTGAAGCATGCAGGAAGCTAACATAGTTGAGATTATAGAACGGTTTGTCTGTCTTTATGTTCTGAGTCCAAATTCCGCTGAAGTCGACTTTGCCTTTCATCCTTTCGGGGTCAATAAATTAAGTACCAGTTGCTTACTGGGGCCGATCTAATTGACTGGCCCCTCCTAAAAATTTCAGGCTTTGTACCTAGAATAGAAAAACTTTTTTAGAACAGTGGTTCCCAACCTTTTCACTACCAAGGACTCCTTCTATTTAAATGAGTTTTGACCAGTATGAGGAACAATCCAGGTTTGCTTTTAACTTATTCTGGCCTTCTCAGTAAAACATAGCTTACACTGTTCTTCTCAAAGTCAGGATGAATGAATCACTAAGTACATTAATTGATGTAACAGACTTCTTTAAAGATTGTATAATTGAGAAACAACAATTGTTCAGTTTAATTTCATTGCCTTATAACAGAAGCTCTTCTTGTTCATAGTGTTATAGAATTACAGATTTAGTTTCATCAATCATCTAAAATAATAACTTTCTTAATTTTGACATCCTAAATGGTTGAGGTAATGAGAGAGAGAGAAGTTTGAATCTTATCACCTCCATCATAATGTTCTCTCTCACCTAGCCTAGTCTACCTAGCTGTTAATGGGAGCCACAGGGTAGGGACAACTCCAAGCAGCAGAAGGACTGTTAATGCTGTTGTTATTGTTTAGCCCAAAGTCAATTTTGGTCAAAAACACTCCAGCTACGACCATCTCTGTTGCTTTCTTTTTTGCTTCTTTAAGAAGGGGGATGGGATTTGAGAGAGGTTCGACTGCTATTTATTGCAGTTTAAAAGGCTATTTCAGAAGAACAAATTAGATAATTTGGGTTAAAGCAGGGTGGTCATACCTGGAACGCCTTTGATTATAAATCTTCTTGATCATGGTTGATTTGTAGCTAAACAACAACATATTTAACGAAGATATTTTTGAAAGTTTCAACATATTTGCCACTCAGCCCAACCATTAATATATTATGCTATTTACAAAATATACTTCTACACATCCCCTATCGTACAAACAAGAATATATTCTCGTTATTTACCTTTTTTTTTACTGAAAATGTATTAAATCTAAAATGACAAATGGATGTTTAAGCTATTAAAATGCTTTGTTAAAACTAATTCAAAGAAATATTTTATGTCATACAATTTATTCAAAATTATTTTTCAGAATTATTCCAGAATTTTAAAGTATATGCTAGTGATAGGAAAAATATTTCGAATGGAACACTTCTCTATGAAAATTCACATGCAATTAACCCAAATGGAATTGTAGACATAAATTTCCCTCTGAGTAAATATGGGAATAGACTGTTCATTGTTTTACCAGGAAATAATCGCAAATTAAATCTTTGTGAAGTGTTAATTGGTGGCGGTAAATATATATATATTTTTTTATTATTATTATTTTGCTGATTACATTTACTTAATGTATAAGAAATAAAATTCTTGAATTAAAAAAAAAAACCAGTTTACAACTTCTTATTTATTTAACTCATCAACATTTATTTATTTAACTTGTCAACATTTGTCAGTATTTGTTTAACTTGTCTATATTGTATTTAATTAAACATTATAGTATTTATGTAATTAACCTGTCAATATTATTTTTCATAGTAATTAAAGTATCAATATTTAGGGTGGTGAGCTGGAGCTGGCAGAATCATTAGCATGCTAGGTGAAATGCTTAGCTGTATTTCATCTGCTGTTACGTTCTGAGTTCAAATTCCGCCAAGGTCGACTTTGCTTTTCATCCTTTCGGGGTCGATTAAATAAGTACCAGTTACACACTGGGGTCGATGTAATCGACTTAAATCCTTTGTCTGTCCTTGTTTGTCCCCTCTATGTTTAGCCCCTTATGGGCAATAAAGAAATAAATATTTATTTAAATAAGTGATTAAAACTATCTTTATCTAATTAACTTGTTAATATTGTATTTGCATTTTTATTATTTAGTCCTTCTGATTTTGTTTAATTATAATTGTTTATAAACTCATATTTAAGATTCATTTTAAAGACAAAAAAGAATTTTATGTTAGAGATCATTTAGAACAAGCCCATTAAAACAATTATAAGTGAGTTTTATTTTAAATGGAATAAATTCTTTTCCCACAGCAAAATAATTAATTTCACTCTGCAAACTTTTAGCATTTTGCATACACACTATCATCATTATCATTGCCCTCAAATTCTACTCTTTCACTCTACTTTATTAAATTACTAATACTTAATAATCTAATTAAGCCAATTACTTGGCAATATTTGTTAAAAATAGAGACAAACTGTGATGATATTTGTAGAAAGAGTTTAGTTATCACCTTAGCCCTAACCTTATTTTCTTCTTGGGAAAATAAGTGATTCTTTTAAAAAAAAACAACAAATACTACTGAAGGGAGAATGTCTATGAGAATAACACTTTACCAAAAGACTGTGATGTTATAATTTCAATAGAATAGATGTTGGAAACTATAAATTTCTCAAGAATTATCCTAAAATTAATCCTCCAAATAGTGAAATAGAAATTGAAGAGAAAATAGAGATTACAATGAAGTCCATTGATCTGTTGCAATGAAGTTGTAGAATAAATCAATCTGGTAAATGTGAGATTTTTAAATTATTTCCACAAAAATACTTTAGGAACCAACCAATTAGTTACACAACTGGGAGATGACAATTGTACATTGCTATGTCAACATTGGCTTGTTTTACTAAAGAAAATATTTGGAATAGATTTGTGTTAATAAAAACAAAGAAAATTTTAGATACAGAGAATATCTTTAAATCCCTGAACAGAGAAAGTGTAGAAGATTGTTTTAATAAACACCATTGTTTGTCTATGAATATTTATGCTTCAACATGATAAATCCACGCTGAACAAAAAGTAGTTTTGATGTGAAAGGATCTTCCACAGCAAACCTGCTTTACTGATTTCCATACCCTTTGTTAATCAATGTAAGTCACCAATGGGTAGAACCACTATTACAAAGAGGAAGCATAGAACATAGATAAAGAATCCATGGAATTGATCTATGAATTTTCTGAAAATATTGATCGACATAAGTGAGTAACTCAGTTAATCCCTAGAGCAATAAAAGAAGACTTTTAGACTCTTTCAGATGTTTATGCCATCATGATGAAGAATTCTGATCTTTTTGACACTGTTAAAAGTAATTAACTAAACTGTCCACATCTGAGACAGTTCTGCCACATCTGGAATTTTTGGTGCTGCTATGCAAACAAACCCCTAAATTGTATCAAACAAACACTCTCTTAACTTCTGATCCCAGAAATATAGTCTTCTTGCTCTGTCTGCCACTATTATAGTACCTTCTACTTTTGAACAAGTTGATCTCCTGCAATCTCCACCCACTTCATTTATCTTTCTTCCTCTCACCACCCCTATTACCTTTCACTAATCATTATTCCCAGTTGTTAATTACCAGAAAACATCCCACTGGAATTCCATCTCTGTCTATGCAGTCATCAACATAGTCTTCAAGAGGAACATTAAGCATGTCAATCTCATATTTGTCGGTGGACCTTTCAAGTTTATAGGCACAACTCCTCCCCCAGACCAAAATAGCAAAGGGTTGAACTGTCTGTCTACCTCACCACAACCACATTCTTCTACAAAAGGAAGTAAACCAATTAGAGGCAATTTCTATTGAACAAACGATGGCGCTATTATATGGTTGTTGATAAACTAAAAGACATGATGGTCACGTCTGGAACACCTTTGATTATAGGTCTGCTGGAACAGTGCTGATCTGAGGCTAAACAACAACAACTCCAGTTACATAAACCAATGAGAAAACCTGTCTAAGATTATTCAATCTGCTAGAAACAGCAGCCAAACTATTCTCCCTCTTCAATAAGACAAATTGATGGCTCCTTATACCTTTGATGATTACAGCCAGACTGCTTTTGATCAAAGATCTACTTAATCAGATGCCAAACAACAGTTTCACACACTTTATCTGTTCTTTATAAACTCATTTCAAGTCATCTTTCATAATTTCATTTTACAGATTAAACTTTAAATTGATTTTTATTTCTATATTTTAAGACACATAATTAAGTTTTTGCAGTTATAAATGAATAAACGTACCTCTCCTAATTGTAGTAATTGTAAACTTGTTTCATCTTACACTTCCAATTTGTTCTTGATCATTCAGATTGCAACAGTGGCTGGTTTTCTGAAAACTGCAGCAGAGAATGTCACTGCAAGAGACTGACAAAATGTAATTCCACTAATGGTGATTGTATTGGTGGTTGTATTCCTGGGTGGAAAGGCAGCAACTGTTACACAAGTAAGTCGTCTTTCTGATAAAGTGTGTGTGTGTGCCTATGCATGCATGCATAGGCACACACACACACACACACACATTGAACCACACACATGCGCACAAACAAACAAAAAGGAACGCAGTGTAAATAACGGACAGTCAAGACTATTGAGAAGGTTGTAAGACGCAACGAAAATTTTAGGAAAATAAAAATAAGAAATAAGTGGAAATTTTACCAGTGTGTGTGTTAAATTATAAGGCACAATAAGAAAATGACTCTCCCCAGACACAACAGAATATACTTCAACACACGAACTCACATAAAGAATCTTGCAAACCAAATCCCAAAACGAAAATATATGTGCATATATATATGTATGTGTGTGCGTATGTGTGTGTGTGTGGCGGCAGAGAAGGAGGAGGAGGAGAAGAAGAAAAAGATTTGATGATTAAAAGCCATTAGAAACAAATTTCTCTAAATATTTCATTTAAACTAAAAAAGTTTTTTAATTATTTTAAAATTGTTGAAAGTTCCAAAGAAATGCAACTTCAAGCAATTGAAAATATTTAAAATTTATTATTAATTCTTTAGGTTGATAACTACTTTAATATGTCACTCTACTCACACAAAAATTGTGAAAATTAATCATCTTTTTTTTTTTTATTGAATTTTTTATACTTTTTTAAAATGCTGCAACAATATTTGCTGAGAACAAACTTCCTGCTCTCAGCATTGTTCTGATAAATCTCATATTAGCAACTTGCAAAAAGAGAATAATGAATAACTTTTGAAATATTTGACATTCAATTAAAAATGTTTTAATTTGTTTTAAAATTGTAGAATGTTCAGAAAAAAAATATGGAGAAGATTGTCAGCAATCCTGTTCTTCTGGCTGTCTTGACAGTGTTTGCCATCATATAACTGGTTATTGCACAAATGGCTGCCAACCAGGCTACATCGGACATCAATGTGATAGAGGTAGAGTAGATTTTGAATTCTTTCATTAATTCTCTCTTGACCATATTTTAGTTACAGTTGTTTCTCAAAATACTCAATAATCAAAATATTAGACATTCTAATCACAAAATTGTTTGACATAAGTAAAATAGTTAATAATTTGATTATAATGAATGTATATTTATGCTAACAAAAAGATTGGTTTGTTTGGTCCCAATATTATTAACATAAAAAATAGCTACAGTAGGATTAAATCTAGTGATTAATAAAACACTAAGTGTCAGTTAATATTATTGTTTGGCTGAGCAAATTAGGGGTTCAATTCTGAATGTTTCTGCCTTCTTAGCCATCATCAAGCAAAACTTTTACCGTTGTTTTTAACAGTGTATAAATAAAAAATATATTGAGTGATGTCAGAAAATAAAAATAATTGATAACAAGTACAATAACCTATCTTTATAGTGCTAAATGATTGCTAAACTATCTCATAGAGATAAAATACTACAGTTAAAATTGTGGAAACAATTAATTAGATCATTAACAAATTAATTACCTAATTAAAAACAGGACAGCAAGTTGTGTAGGCAATGTTTACTTGTTAAGTAATAATACGTATTTCAAGACACTTCAGTGAACTTTTTGTTTTTTTTTTGTTTGTTTTTTCTGTCTTAAATTGTTGATTATAAGCTCTAAAATCTTAGTAATTAATTCTTGTAAGTTTACATTTCTGTGCAGTTCTGCATATAAATATATTGGACAGCAACACAATCTGTTTTTGCAGATAATTAAATCAAGTTTCTATTTACTTAAATATTTCAAAACAAGGGAGTAAATGAAGTACTGCTTTGTGTTTGTTGTTTTTTTTTTTATGGTATTAACTAAAGGTCCTTAATTATTTCACTAAAAAATAACTTATTCATTTTTGTGGTGCCCTTGATGCCCTAAGTACTTCCTTATTTTGCTAAATGGTTAATCCAGTGCTGATCATGATAGATATCACCACAAACAGGCCTCAAAACTAACAGTCATCTCAAGCAGCAGACATCACAACAGTAAGTCATGTGACCCTGCCCCTTATTAGTGGTAAATTATGTAGAAAACGTCTAAACTTGAAGTATTTTCAAAATGTTGTTTAGAAACCCAAATGAATTTTGTCAGCCAGGAGCTTATTCAAAACTGTAATCCATTAAAAACAAGTTGCAATCATTGTTGTATAGCTCCTGGCCAACCCTGATCAAAGGTATCCCAGTGATATAACTAACCAATCTTTTTATATAGATACAGAACTTCAATATCTCAAATATCTTTCTTTTTTAAGATGCAGGAGTTATTTGAGAGTTTTTTTTACTTCTATTTCTAGCAAGTCAAACAACCTCATAGATGCAATACATTAATGAAAAGCTGTAATTCATCAAAAACTGGTTTTAGACTAATTAATTGTAAAAAGGATTTTTCTTTTTTTTTTTTTTTCTCTTAAAGCGATGATATTATATAGATTTGTGTGCAATTATATTTTCTGCTCCTTTCTAGTCTGCTACCGCCATACATATGGCATTGGATGTAATAAAAATTGCAGTGAGACATGCATTGACCAACTTTGTCATCATGAAACTGGAAATTGTACAAAAGGCTGTTTGCCTGGTTTCAAAGATAGCCACTGTCTGGCCAGTAAGTATCCAATTGAAACTTCTTATATTTTAATCATTGTTGTTAACCCTTGTCTGCCAAGATTGGGCAGACTTATGATCAGAGACATTCCATCTTTGACCATCCAATCATTGTTTTAGCTTTAATGTATTTATGTCTACATTACCTAAAGCCTTGGCTGGGAAATTGGTAGATAGAAACCATGTATAACCCATCGTGTGTGTGTGTGTGTGTGTGTGTGTGTGTGTGTGTGTGTGTGTGAGCATATCAGATTGAGCTGGCAAGATCAGTGCAATAAACAAAAATACCATTTTGGTATTTGGTTCTGTGCCAGTTACGTCTCTCTGTCTGAGTTATCTTTTCTAAAAGCACTGAAAGCAGTCCATTGATTGAAAAATAATTGAAAATAAAAAACACTATACACATGACGACACACCTACACATGTATAACTACCTACCTACCTGTCTTTCTATCTATCCATCCACTTATATATATATACATATATATACACACACACACACACACATACATTAGCATGAAACTGCTATGATATTTTTGTGTCTTTGACTGAAGAGGAAAACTCAGCTGTAAATATTCCGTGTATCATGTCGTCATCTAATTTCCTCTCCATTTAGTTTGCATCTACTTTCCCATTTACTCTGCTTTCATCTAACTTTTCTCCTTGTTGTATTCTTTCTGTTCAACCCTTGATACATATGTAAATATTTATATATGTTACTCCCCATGAACGACTAATTTTTGAGATTCCTGTTCATCCTGATGAGGGGGTGGGGGGTCATTGCCGAGATGCACTTTAACTTGTAATCGAACTGTGGCAGTGAATTCCCGAAATGGCCATAGATGTGTCTGACTTGATTTTGTAGAACTCTCTTACGCTCCTAGACTTCAACCTACCATGGTTTTTATGAAATGAACTTTTTTGACATATTATTAATTGAGGGGAATAAAAAAACATCTTTTTAATCGATTGATATTTTATTTAGGTTTTTTGTCGCATTACACGCCTTAGAATTTTTAGTTGATTATATATACCTTCTTGATAGGCTGTTCTGTATATTTATATTTTTATTTGCATATATATTTTTTACCTTCTGTGTTTTTTATATATGTATTCTTTTTATATGTTAAAAGCCATGGTAATATTTAGATATGATCAAATATATGGAAGCTTGTGGTGTTATATAAAGTCGTCGTTATTTGGTGGAGTTTAAATACTTTGGTTCAGTCTCCCCACATCCAACTACAGAATGATACAAATTTATTAACTTTAGTAAGAAATCAATATTCAAATTCTTCACAATTTAAAAAAAATTTCTTCCTTTTACAGAATGTAGCCGACATACGTATGGTTACCAGTGTGCTAGGAAATGCAGTGCAAATTGTCTTTATCAAACCTGTAACCACATAAATGGACGTTGTATTAATGGATGTATACCAGGTTATCAAGGACACTATTGTAATTCAAGTAAGTTCTTAGAGAAACCTAAACTGTTCTCACATTGTTTTAATGTGCATTTCACATGGTTTGCCATGTCTTCCAAACATTCCCAGCTATTTCACCTGAGAAGCTCCATTCTGCTGAGATTTAACTGAACTGCTTCTTCCCACATCTTTGTCTTCCACAAGAGCCATTCCTTTTCTGGTGGATAGCTCTTCTCCATCTCAAATTCATTGTTTCTTAACAATGCAAACATCTCTCTGGTTCTCAGCTGCTGACATCTTTCATGCCTAGCCATTTATCTCAACTAGTTTTCTACTCCGCCTTTCATCATCACATCATTTCCAATCTTTTCAATTTCCCATGTCACAATCAGGCAACATCACACCATTTTCACAATGCTTCATACCGTTTTTTGTCTGCATTTTTGAATGCCTGGCAAACCCTTTTATTGCTAAGAAATAACTCCCTAAGCTTCTATCTTCTCCTTTTTTTAATTCTAATTATTATAGTCATTCCACCCACCCACCCCTTTCAACTAATTAACCAAACTATCTATAATACATAATAAACCATTCAAACAATTCCTGGACTTCAAAGTCATACATATTACTCTTGACCATCTTATTCTGTCTGGTCATCAGATATTCTACTGCACCTTCTGCAAACCTGTTACAGGCAGGCAGTCCATAGTATTCAGTTCCAAACAATTTCATTGCTTTATATGAAGCAAGGCTTAAATGTTCTCTATTAGTGCTAGCATATTGGTTTTTGTCATGTTGACCGTTAACACTTTTTTTAGGATTAAACAAGTTTGAAGATATTATTGTCATCACCACCATCACCAACACTACCACCACCACCGCCACCACCACATTTCTCTATTCTCCACACTAAAATTGTAAAAACAAACTTCACCACTCTTGAGATCAACAATAGAAATAGTAACATTGTTTCCTATCAGATTAAAGGGAATTTGTATAGAAAAGATGTTATGATTATTGTCAAATAAAATAACTATTCTCTAACAAAACAATTTTTTTTCTTCTTATTTTTGTATTTTCTCTCTTGCAGCCTGCAGTAATAACAAATATGGCTTCCGATGTTTAAACAACTGCAGTAAATTTTGTGTTGATCAGGAATGTAATCATATCCATGGACATTGCACGAAATATTGTAATCCTGGATACCAGGGTCAACGATGTGATACCTGTAAGTTCTTTCAGAATATTTTCAATTATGATCCAAGACTGCTTTATAAATCTTAAATATTTTAAATCAAAATCCAGCTTGCCTAACAGGGAAGAATCCTAGTAGTAGTAGTAGTAGTAGTAGTAGTAGTAGTAGTAGTAGTAGTAGTAGTAGTACCATCCCACCCTTGTTCATCCTTCAGTATATTCATATTTCTATTCCATTTTATACCATCCCTCACTATACACTTTTGCTGCTTCTACCCAACCTCACTTTCTCTTCTCCTCTCCTCAGGGCCAACTCTGACATCTTCATCTCACTTTCCAGCTCTCCACTCATTATTCCCATCCATTTTTGTACCAATGCATGAGGCCTTGTTTCTCTTCTGCAGGAAGAAACCTGTTCTGGCTTTTTCCTTCATATGGTCCCAGATTAGATTTGAACTAGCATTCCATTATCATTTGACAATGATAGTGTGCAATGTGTGGTCACAGATTTGATTGAGTTTTAAGTTTTATTTGTGAGTTTTGCTAATTTCTTGCTGGTTTACATATCTGAATCTAGTTTGAATTCAGACTGGTTTCATGGATATGTCCAGGAATATAAAACACCAGATGATCAATCACTGATCAATCCAATTAAAATGTAAAATAAATTATCTTTTATTTCTTTACTGTTATTAGTTGATCAAACAAAGAAGAAATAAACCCTTGTTTGTTTTTGTTAGCAGAAAACTCTTTCCATTGAATAAAGCAAAAAAACATATTGATTGTCACTCATTTTTGTTTTATTATGATTTAACTAATTATTTAATTCCTTTCTATCTGGCAAATTTCAAATACATGAATAAATTGTGATATCAACTAGACTATCAAATGGTGTGAAGCACATTGCTGGTTACAATGTGCTTCACATCATTTTAGCTTTCAAATGGTACCCACCCCTGACCGGAAGACTGCTCTGTTGCCGGGTGACCCATTTACAGCTGAGGGGACTGGAGCAATGTGAAATGAAGTGTTTTGCTCAAGAATACAGTGCACTGCCAATCTGAGAATCAAACGCACAATCTCATAGTCACGGATGCAACACCTCTAACTACTTGGCCACACAACTTCACACATGAACAAATGTGCACCATGAAACTAAGGTTCGTTATGGGAAATTATAATCCAAAGAAACTGGCTGCAAAAGGAAGATATCAGAGTTAACCCTCGAAATATTTCGAAAATATCTTTATTCTCTCCACCTAACAGAATAATAAAAGGTAAAATATTTTTTATAATTTCAGCTTGTGAACATCCATTTTATGGAAGTGGATGCATGACAGTATGCAGTGAACACTGCGTAGATGGAAAATGTCACCATGTCACTGGGTTTTGTAATAAAGGTTGTGAACCTGGCTATCTAAATCCACTTTGCATCACAGGTTTGTCAATTACTCCTTTTTTTTTTCCTTATTTCCTTTTATTTTGTAATATTGTCGTTTTTTAGCTCCATATCAAACCTGATCCGACCCCCTTATTGGCTCTTTGAAGCTTTTTGTTATTTGTTTTACTACCAAGGGTTCAATAAAGTACTTTAGGAAAGTGGTTATACACCATTAGGTGTATACCCGCTTCCGTACATTAAATTTCTTGAAGAAACAACGGAACACAGATTCTGAACTATCAACACAACAATATTTATTTACAGAGGAAATAGGCAGCACTTCGCCCTTTGGTTGCTGAGACGCCGTCAATGATGTTGAGTGGTTATTTGTCTAGCTCCAGAGTTGGAATGTTGGAAAGAGCTGTCTCCAGAGTTGGAATGTTGGAGACAGACTGCTTGTATGTCTGAGCTCTCCGCCGGCCGACGAGAAAAGAGAATGAATAAGGGCGTGAAGCTTGAATATCCAATGACCACGCATACGCACGACACTCTTCCTGTATTCCTTCCGGAACCAGTCCCTGCGCATGCGTGGATAAGCTTTCCGGAATGTCTGCTATTAAGGCGTCACTACAGTACAAAACACATGTCCTCTGTCTGCCTTGATACATTTTCTCTCTCTCTCCTACTCTTTTCTCCCTCTTTCTCACTCTCTTCCCTCTTTTAATATCTCTCTTTCAATCTTCTTTACTTTGTCTCATGCAGATCCTTTACACACTGACTACTTTTCACCCTTCATCTATTATTCAAACTATATTTCATGTCCATGCAGGACATTTCATGCATAAGACACAACCACTTATGTCTGTTCACTTTATTGGCCACTCAATATTTCTGCTAGATCACAGTCAATTCATTTCTGACTTTTTGCATTCATCTCACTTCTGACACAATCTTCTCTACTTTAATAATTCAGGAATACCATCCGTGTGGAAATCAATAGATAAGTTAGTGTTAATATATTTAATGTAGGGAATGTTAAATATAATAATTAGTCATCATCATCCTCGCCCATGTGCCATGCTGACATAGATTGGATGGTTTGATAGGATCTGATAGATCCAAGGACTGCATCATACTCCAGTGTCTGCTTTGGCAGAGTTTCTACAGCTGGATATCCGTCCTAACACCAACCAATTTACAATAGGTACTGGGTGCTTTTTTGTGTTAATATTGGGTTTTAGTGTTCGTTTTTTAATGGAGGAAATATTAAATATGATAGTTAAATTACTGTCTTTCCCACATGTCCTTTCAGGTGCTGGTGCTACATAATAAGCATCCATGCCAGTGGCACATAAAAAAACACCCAACACACTCCTCAAAGTGGTTGGCATTAGGAAGAGCATCCAGCCATAGAAACCATGCCACAACAGACAATTGGAGTCTCCATGTCAAACCATCTGACCCATGCGAGCATGGAAAGTAGACATTAAGTGATGGTGGCGGTGGAGGAGGAATAATAATAATAATAATAATAATAATAATAATAATAATGATAATAATAATAATAATAATAATAATAATAATAATAATAAGAAGAAGAAGAAGAAGAAGAAGAAGAAGAAGTAGTAGTAGTAGTAGTAGTAGTAGTAGTAGTAGTTTATGTTAAAATCTTCAATGTAGAGGACATTAAAAAGCTAAGTAAAAATATTTTTGCAGTAGAGAAGAGAAAACAATATTTGTCAATGGCTGGTGGGACAATACCATACGTCTTTCATTCTTATAATCACCTCATCAGCAAAGCATTCACTTTGCTGTACTTACTGAAGTAGCAATGAAAGAATCATTTAATAACTTTGCAAGATTTTGCATTAGTTTGTATAAAATCAATCTAATCGTTTAATGAATAAATAACTCTGAGATACCAATTGTATACAAAACAACAATTAGTGTTTACTCTATTTAATGGTTGTAAACTATGTCTTAGATGCCATCCATATTTCTCTAAACAGCTTTTTTTTTTTCATACACCAACTACTGTACATTTACTAAGCAATCTATTCAGCACCATTTTGATCTTTGATCCATGTGATGAGTTATGTTTTGGTGATGAGATCATAATTAAGACCAATACATCTCTGGCGTTATCTTCCATTCTTGTCAAAAACCATAAATAAGATTAGTCTCTGGGCTTATTTCACTACTACCTGATTATTTCAAGTTATCATATGTAACATTTCATTCTTTAAATATTTTACCACTAACTTCAGCATTCTTCTGTGTGTTGAGAGAAATCTCTTATTGCTAACATAAATAGATGTTTGGGAAATTTCACTTTCATCAAGTTTTAATTATTTTACACTAACAACATTCCTTCCAACACCAATTAATTTAACACTTTAACAGTGCTTGGTGTACCTGCTTTGTTATGTTCAATTAAGCTGCTTAACTGTGTTTTAACTGCCTGATTAGGTATTAAATTGACGAGGTAAATGTGGTGTATGCGTGCAAGTAGATGTAATCGCCTTACCTCGGTTTTCCTGTCGTCGACTGCGAGTCTGTCTTGCGGTATCCAATTCTTGAAGCTTGCCCCGACCCAAAGAACACTAGGAATAGCAGCTGCTTCTCCCAAACCTAGACCGTCGCTTGGCACGTCTTCTCGTGACCACAACCCCGTTCGAAAAGAGGGCACGAATCCCGATCGAGGCTCCCTCTGCCCTTTTTCTTCTTCCGGTCAACTCGCCCTTCCAGTCACTGACGTCATACTACAGTAAATAAACCATGTTTAATTTACTTGTTGAACTGTGTTCAGCTTATCTGTTAAAATGTTTAACTTATTTTGTTTGCTGTGTATGTGACCAACTGTCAGTTTGTAATCCAAGTGACTAGTTTTGTTACCATATTTCTGCTCAAATGTCCTGCTTTTATTTCAGTTGATTTTTAAAATAACAAAGAATTTAGTCATAGAAATTTGTTATTGCACTTGTGTTTGAAACATAAATTAACAGGAAATTTTAATGAAGAGTATAAATATGAATGACTCTAACACAGGAAGTTTCTATCATAGAATCAAGGTTACTCAAAGGCAGTTTGCTATCAAAAAGGTTAATTACTTCAGTTCTCTTCAGTTCACAATTATTTATGTTTTCAGTTAAAATCCTACTTCTTGGTTTCTTCTCTAAATGTTGCAGCACTTCTATAACCTTAGCTGTAGGTGGTAGGGCTGCTTCTATGAAGTAGTCGAACTATCTTCAATGTCATGGGTAGACTGTAAAAATACAGGCATCAATAACCCAATGACATTTTCAAAATCTTCAAAATAACCTGTGAGTATGGGTGACAGTTGGAAGACTGCTTCTGTGAATTTCACATCTAATTTGATTATTTTCTGCTGGTGTACAAAAAATAGAATGAAATGTTTTTTAGGACATTAGTCTTTGTCTGAGATCAAAAGAGAGAAATTAGTTTTGTCATTTTGAGGGTACTAAATAGGATAACATCAAATTTATTATTTTCTTTACTTCCCAAAAAGAAAAAGGAAAGAAAAAAAAACAAGAAAATGTAAAAACCTAAAACATTCTTCACTTCTCAATTGACCAAATTTGCAGAACATTTCTATAAACTCCACCTATGCACTAATATCTTTGGATTCTGAATTTTAATCATTAGGAAATAGAAATGTGTAATGGTGTCTCCTCCTAATCAAAGAATTATCTTATGTTCTTACCAAAGCATTTGTTAACATGATGGATTTCCTTTTTAATTAAGCAGAAATTTAAATTCTCACAAAGCAAAATATTGTTTTCTGCTTAATTTTAAAGAACCACTTTTCTTTTTATGTATTTTATCCATTTTACAGCATGTCCTCGTACCTACTTTGGGCAAGATTGTTCCAAGAAATGTAACCACACTTGTTATAACCAAACATGCCAACATTTCAATGGATCTTGTTTAGAAGGATGTATCCTAGGTTATACAGGAACACATTGTTCAAAAGGTAAGAAAATTTTAGGAATTTACAAGAAATTTGATTGTTACATATTCAATTTTTCCTTGTCTTTCTTCAGTCCTAAAAACTTTCTTAGAATCCAGCCATACCATAGAGAAGGTATTCTCTGGCTGGTTCATGTATGCCAGGTGGTTTGAATCACAAGAAAGCAAGGTGATTATCCCAATTTTTAAAAAGTCAAGAGACTGGTCTAATTATAGATGAATTTCCTGGTTGAGTCTCCCTCCTTGGTGAAGTCTACACTAAGTATCTGGAAAAAGAGATGTAGAGAAATTGTTGAGCCAAAGCTAGCTGAAGAATAGTGTGGCTTCTAACCTGGACACAGCAGGGCCTACCAGATATTCACTCCAGGTCTTCAAGAAATCATGAGAATATTGCCAAGACTTCATAGACCTCAAAAAGGCATATCATTGTGTGCTGTGGGTCATGCTGTGGAAGGTTTTTGTGGTGTTTGAAATTAATGAGCAATTCCTGGTTGTTATAAAGTCCCTATACAAATGCTCAAATGTATGTGCTCAGGTTAATTGAACTAAAACAAAACCTTTCAATATGGGTGTTGGACTTTGACAAGGGTTTGTGTTGTCACCTCTCCTTTTCATAATTTGTATGAACTGGATTGTAGCCATTGAAGAAGTGGTATCACAATTGGTGGGTGTAGGATTGGTCAACTGATATTTGCAGATGACATGGTGCTGCTTGGCTCATCAAAACATCATCTCCATCCAGCATGCATTGAATGGGTTTGCAGCCAAGCACTGCAAGGCAGGGATGAGAATTAGTGTTGCAAAAGCATTGGTCCTCCAATCAAGTCTTCCCAGTGCATTCTTCGTGTTAGTGGAACATCACTGAAATAAGGGAAAAAGTTAATGTTTCTGGATGTATTCATGATTGATAGGAAGCAGGAGGCCTGAATTGGATTCTGGAACTGCAGGGGGGGGGGTGTTGAAACAGTAACACACCAGCTCCAGAATTTGGTCCTCAAAAGTGAAGAGACTGGTAAAAGAGCCAGACTCACTCTGTTTTGTCTGGTTTCTTTGTCTATCCTGCTCTGTGGTTAATGTCCAAAAGAGTCATTTGATCATGAACACAAGCAACCGAAATGTGGTTCTTCCACAGAACACCTGGAGTAACATTACTAGACAGAGTGCATAGCTTGGAGATGAAGGAGTCTCTCCAGGTCAAGCCCCTACTTCTCCACCTTAAGAGGAAACAGCTCGAGAACTATGGCATGTTTTTTTTTTTTTGTTTGTTTGTTGTATTGTAGGGTTACATTTGTTTTTATCTTTTCCATCTGAGGATTGTCAATAAGAGAATTACTGAAATCCCTTATTGACAAAAATGATCAATAAGGGGTTTTTATTGCCATACCATTTTTATAAAAGTATAACAATTCACTTTGTTTTTAAATTTACTTTTTAAATATTACTTTATTTTCATGATATTTATTTCTTTGTGGCCAGAGTGATATGCTTAAATGTTGATTAGTGTACCTAATTAAAAGAAAGTTTTAATTTCTTTTAATTAAAAGAAAACTTTAATTTTCCATGTTGTACATTATTATCATTTTTCTTATGATTTTTTTTCTATTTTCTCTATTTTCAGTTATTCAGAGTGGAGAACAATCCCAGCTTGACATGTTTCACATCTTAACAGCAGCCCTTGTGGCAAATATCATCATCCTCATATTATGTGTTTTGTGCTTCCGGTAAAATCTTGGAATATTTTTTCAACTTTGCATATCTAGAAACAATAATTGCTAAATGAATGACTGTTTAAATCTACTTAACACATTCTAATGTTATTTATTTCTCTCAAAGTAAATAGTTCTCATAGAGGTATAGATGCACCTACTTACTGTCCATTTTAACCTTAAATTCAGGATTTATATTTGCTAGTATAGTTTTCTGTTGTGGCTTTACTCAGTTTTGTTGCTATACTCCTATAGTTACAGTTTGGTGCTATAATTGTTTTGTTTGCTATAGATTTTTGTAAGACAATGAGCAATCTGGAAGATATGCCATGAGTGTGACCCCTGGAAAGATGGAAAAAATTTATTAGCTTGTGCATAAGGATTATTGGACAACAATCAACAACATTGTTGATGTTGCTGGTCTGTTGTGTGGGTCCATTCAGGGTGAACATGCAGCCTATCTCTGCCAAGTTTGTCTCTCACCTGCTGACCACCGTGCAGGAAGAACATCATGTCAAAGGTCAGTGAAGATCTCTGTCAGCATGCTGCTGCTGATGATGATGACCCTTCCTTCATGTTGAGAGTTGGGTCTATGGGTACGACCTTGAGACAAAGCAGCAGTCGTCCTAATGAGAGAGAGCCCTTCATCTCCACAACCGAAGAAGGCTCAACAGAGCTGCAGCTCAATCAAAAGCATGCACATCGTTTTTTTTCCAAGTATTTTGTGCATTGAGAATTCACCCCACCCCCAGGGCCAAACTGTCCATCGAGAGTTCTATTTCAATGTTTTGAAGCATTTGAGAGAGGACATTCAGCAAAAAGCGACCAAATTTGTGGAGTGCAAAGAATCGGATTCTTCATGATGACAGGGCACCCTGTCACTGAACTCTTCCTGTCGAAAACAACATTGTACCACTTCCACACCCATACTATTCGCCAAATTTAGTGCCTGTGGACTTCCATCTCTTCCCCAAGTGAAAAGGCAGCTCAAAGGTTGCCATTTTAACACCATTGTCAAGATCCAGAATGAATTGCAGGAGGTCACTTTCAGAAAATGGCTTCCAGGCCAGATTCCAAGAGTGGCAGAAATGCAGGCACTGGTGTATTGCTTTGCAAGGTGACTATTTCAAAGGAGATGATGTTAAAATTTAGGTAAATGAGTTATTTTTTTTATTGAATTAGTCCAGGAACTTTTTGATATCACCTTTTGAGTTAAATTTTGGAACGATGCAAGGGAATAAATATATTTACCTTTTATTGTTTTCTTTTTTTTTTTTTTTCACCAGATATTTTCGTAGTCCAAAGACACAACCTCCAAAACTTCTTGCAGAACAAGCATTTGCTATGGGTACAGTTGAACATGCTGAGGAATCAGATCATTTGATGTCGGATCAAACAAATGGAGGACTGAGATTAACAGGTCATTTCAACCTTCTTCATGTCCACCTTTTCCTTCTTATTCTACAAATTTGATTTTACTTTAATATTTGTTCATTCAGAAACACAAAAACATTTCAATCAGAAAGAGTTTAAGAAATAATTCATTCAGGTTTTTTTACTCAACTACCTTCACCTTTGTTTCTTTCTTTTACTTTGGTGTTGCCTTTAATGAGGATATTCATAACCAGACATAACTCATTTCTTTATTGGTTGATTACTATTTCAGATATTTTTTGGTAGAAATCAAACTCAGAACTGTAAACCCACCAAATACTTGTCAATTTCTCTTCACTTTAGAAGAATCTACCAGCAAATCATTTCTCCCTTCCTGTGGAAAAGAAATTTCATTAATGTTTTCTACATAACCATGTTCTATAATTTACTTAATGTCTTTTGGTTATTTACTTTAGAAACACATTTCCTTTATAGATTTCTTGTTTATAAGTTCATCTCGATTTCCATCTCATTGTTACATTTTTTCAGATTAACATTCATTGGGATGCCTTTTTCAATTTTTCTTTCCGCCTTTTTTTTTTTTTCGCTCTTTTATAGCATCCCTGCAATCTTCATCAAACCATGGTTTGCGTTTACAATTTGGAATTATGGAGGTTCTAGGTATGGTTTGGTTTTCTCACATATTTACAAGAGATCAGTTTGTAAATGTTAATAACTGGATCAGTTTTATTATTGTAATCATTATTATTTAGTTTATTCATTCAGTAAAATTGAAGCAGGTTCCAATTTTCCATCTTTTTCATTACTACAGTAAGATTATGAGGGAAGTGGGAGTGGGATAGGTTGGCAGAATGAATTAGTAGAAGAGAGAACATAAAATGCCATGTGGTATTTTGTATCTCCCTTTTATCATACTAGGGTCCATATTCCCTTTTATTCTTCCAGGGTAGATAAAATGAAGATCCAGTCAAGTACAGCGGTCTATATTATTGACTACATTCCCCTCCTCTCACAAAAAAGTCATATGCCATAATCAAAACTGTGAATCCAAATTATGAGGAAGCTCTGCTTGCTCCATTGTTCCTGATTTCATTCTTTACTCTATGTTATCCAGCAACAAAAAACGATAGATTAACGGTCAGAATCTGAGAAAATTTCATTGGCAACAAGGAAAATAGCAAATCCTGAAGAGTTTGTTTAATGTCAATAAGTTTAGCTGCTGTGATGAATAAAAATAGCCAGAATTTCAATTTATAATTCAAAGTATTGACTTTTACCATTCCTTATGGCAATTGAACTTATTGAGGAATCCTCTTGGATTTACTCCCAAAACAATAATCATCCAACCCATGGAACCATGGAAAACGGATACTAAACATAAACACACAACAACAGCTTTATAAAACCTTTATAGAGGCATGTTGGTGCTTAAGCCTTTTATAATAAAGTGAACAATTGTGGTTTATGAAGACTACATGGAGAAAAAAGTGGAAATGAAAGGTTAAATTTTACTAAATGAATTTTTAAACCTTAACAGTTCCACTAGATACTTTTATTGTTACCATTTTTGATTTGATGTTAGAAAAAGGAGGCTATTAACGGAGAGGGGAGAATCCCTTTATTTCTTCTTCTGCAAGAGAAAGGGTTTGCCATTGTTAATGTGCCACTACCTTCCATATCTCCAAAAGAATTCAATCTGTTTGAATCAAATAAATCAGTGCTAAAACTTTGTTATTTTGTTTTGTATGGAACTTCTTAGCTTTCAAATATATTTTGGCTTCATTTTGACAGTTTTTTTGGTGATTTTAATGATTTATTGATTGATTTCAATGGATTGCAATAATAGTTTTGAGATGACGATTGATGATAGTTTGGCTTTACACAGGGAATTCTTTGCAGCTGATGTTGACTTAGATTCTGTTGATGACGATGATGATGTTTTGTCTTGGAGGTTTTCTGTTCATTTACCTAAACAATGTCTGTTTGAGTTTCAAAAGAACCATTCAAGTTTGGGGATTCTGTAACATGTAACGTTGACTTGCAAAGCTATTTCCCAGATCTGGCTTTAATATATAAAACTAAACTGTTTTCATTGAATTTCTTTCATCCCAGTCCATATTGGACATAACTTAGAAAAAAGATAAGTAGCTTTCTTTGTAGTTAGCACTGCATATTCTTTCAGATGCATTTACCACTTTTATCATTGTGATTTCCCACCCTGCTCTGTCAACATTCAAATTTCCCTCTGCAGCTTTCACAATGACATTTGTAATGAAATATATTGTTTGTGCAATTCCATTACTTGAAAACTGAGAAAAATTTTCAGGGGTTTAGAAAAATGATAAACTTTTCACATTCATTTCTATATCAAGTTGGTATTTAGAACATAATTTATGAAAGAGTTCTTACCTTAGATTACCACAGAAAGTTTTCATTTAAATAGGAACACACTCAAATGAATAATTCTTTTATCATAGAAGCTGAAACGGGCTGAAACATGTTGGTATCAAACTGGTTAAAGGATTAAATTTATGATAGTTTCAGTAATTTAGATGTAGTTCAGTCATGAGCTAATCTCTCTGAAATAGTATAATCCAAAATCTAGAATAAAATATTTGTAATCATAAATCCAGTGGGAGTCCAATTTTACCATTTTAAATAAGAACTTATTCTTCTATGGATATTATTGCTAATCAAGCAAGTTCTTCCAATATCTTTTTTTTGCCTGTCGATCAAAGATTTTGATTGACCACATCTTAAGTAGAGTTGAGAGTTTGTTGTGGAGTAATTTTTTTCAGGCTCTCCAAGATGTCTGCATTTAAAAGTGCTTCAGGTTCCACCTCTTTTAAAATTTTACAAAGTATTGCTCCCAATTTCAGCTTTTTTAAGAGTTCCTGGCCCATTTTAAGTGCATAATTAAGTATCAAAATGAGAAGTTTCGACATACTATTCTTATGTTCCTTGATTTCTTTATTTTCATCATCTGAGAACATCCATTTAAAGGGTTCACAACTTGAATCCTTTTGAACAATTTCTGTCAAAGAATAAAAGGAATGAGATAACATAGGAAATGCTTTTCATTGCACAATAGCAGCAATAATACAAGGACTGCAGATCTTCAGCATTTAAATGCTGATGACAAAAATGAATCATCATAATGGGCAAAACAACATAAAACGAGGGGATTTTAAAAAAAAAATTTAATGAAGTAATTTAACAAAGAGCAGTGTTTGATGGGAGAGAAAAGTTTGAAATAATATTTAGTAATTTTACTGGATGTTAGCTAGATCTGTAATATGGAGTCTGTTATTCTCCTATATTCATGTATAACCATTGGAGGTCTTTCAGTAAACGTTGAAGTTATGTCTAAAGTAATCAGAATATGACTGTTATAGGAGGAAACATTAATTACCATACTGCACATTTGAGGAGCTTACTTTCAAAACCGGTATAAGTGCATATTTGGTTGATTTCATGATAACCATCAAAACACAGTCTGCTGCAAGCTGCTGGTTTCATGCATGTGAAATGTTTTTTCAGTCAAACTGGGATAGGTGCCATATATAAGACAGGAGGCGAATCTTAGTTTTCCAATCAAAATCAGATATAATTCAAATTGTTGTTTTAAACAATTACTCAAAAGTCATTCTGATGCATAGATCTGGTTCTGAAAGTAAGCTCTTCATTTGGTTATTTCTAATTTCTTTCTTGATGACACTGGAATTTCCAAATTGGTAACTACAGTTAAACATCACGTTGGAAATTGGTAAGGTTTTTCTACTTGATTTCTCCCCCTTTTTTTTTTTCTTTTTTTTTATGTTACATTTTAGTTCCCAGAGAAAAGGGACTTCATTTGGGATATGTGGGTTGGGAGTGTTCAAGCTGATCATCATCATCATCATCCTAAATATTTTTTGTCATCATCATCATCATCATCATCATCATCATCATTATTTTCCTTAGTATTGCTGTCATCATCATTATCATCCTCTTCATCATCATCATCATCATTGATTTGACCATCACTTTCCTCATCAGCATTGCTCTCATCACCAATGTCAACATCATCCGCTCTCTTCATGATGTTCATGAAGCACCTCACTTCCAAAGACCCATCATGATTCCATCGTGAAATAAATTTCTGTCGCCTGTGATTTGGCTCCCTGTGCAGAATATTTGGGGAGAAAAGGATGAAGGACGAAATGAAAAGTTTGAATTTCTTTCATAGAAACTGTTGTCTCATGAAGATTTATTGACCAAACAAAATCTCCAAAACACAGCTGTAGCACTGTGAAGTCAGGTTGGCTCCTGTTTGGTCACATCACCACAATAGAGTGTGGTCTTCCATTACACTGCTACAACAGACTGATCTAATGAAACCAAACCTGGTTCAATTCCTCATTCAGCCATGTACATGTATTGCAATGACCTCACCACTTTCAAAAGTTACAACAATCACAGATCATCATAGCTAATGATCATGTATCAGAGGTCACCACTCTCAGAAAATAACACGGTCAGAGGTCACCTCTCTCATAAGTCATTCCAATCAGACGTCATACAAAAACACATAAAAATCTGGAATAGCTAAAACAAAACAGACTAACAGAGAGTGACTTAACAAATGTTATTGGCATAAATGAGGCATAAAGACAACCAAAAGTATGCTCTTTGCTTATATAAGCACATATGTATGTGAACATTGATATATGTTCATCATTTTCATAATAATTTAACAGTAAATGTTCTGTGCTAGTATGGATTCGATGATTCAACAGAAACCAAATGGGTCGACTTTGGATTAATTTTTATGGCTGGACACCCCACTTTCTAATGCCAAACACTTTACAGGGTGTACTGGGCACTTGTTCACCTGTTACTTTGAGATATATACATGCATATGATGACTTATTATTGATTGGCAGATATCAGCATACATCGGCAAATGATAACTGTGTTGAAATTATAAACAAGAACCATTAACTCATGTTAAATTCATCAGTCTGGAGTGTCTGTGGCTGATGAGACACAATGATATCAAAGCACCAGGTATTTCAGAGTCCCTTTATGCTAATGAATCAAGTCTGGAAAAGAGAAATTGTTCTCCTGTGGTGAGCATATTCACATTTGAAGATGTGGGAATGTATTAACCCATCAGCGTTTAAACAAGCCATATCCACCCCCAAATATTCTACCCATTTTATATTCAAACTAACCAGATTCAGCCTCTCACACTTACCCTACATTGTCATTCTTAAAAGAAGCAATCACATCATCAAAATTTCGAAACTATGAGGTAATGATTAATGAATTCATAACATTGTGAATAAATGAGTGTTGCATTCAACCGAATCTGAATATTAAAGAGTTTAGGAAGAGTATGGAAGTCTTTGTTATGCATATGATTTATTTTTATTATATATATATATATATATATATATATAATAGTTTGTGTATATGTATGTATATATATATATGTATACATATGCTCATGTACATGTGTAAGTGCTATCATTATTACTCTAAAGAGGTGGCAAACTGGCAGAATCATTAGCTTTGTAGCATTTTGTTCAATTTCCACCAAGCTCACCTTTGCCTTTCATCCTTTCAGGGTTGATAAACAAAGTACCAGTGGAGTACATATAATCAACTTGCCCACTTCCCCGAACTTTCTGGCCTTGTGCCAACATTTGAAATCGCTATTATTATTATTATTATTATTATGAAGGCATTGAGCTGGAAGACTCTTTACCATACAAGAAAAAAATGCTCAGCAATATTTCTTGTGGCTCAATACATTCTGAGTTCAAATCTCACCTTTTGCCTTACTTCCCTTCAAGGTCAATAAATAAAGTACCATTCAAGTGCTGGGACCAATGTAATTATCTAGCTTCTCCCTCAAAATTGCTGATCTTGGCCCTAAATTAGAAATAACTGTTGTTGATGATCTTTTTATCGTTGTTGTTGTTGTTGTAGTGTTGTTGTTGTTGTTGTTATAATTCTTTGCCTTTCATCCCTCCATAGTCAATAAAATGAAGCACTAGTCAAATAATGGTATCAATCATATTAACTAACACTCTCCCTTTAAAATTGCTGGCCCTGTGCCAAAAATTTGAAAGTATTAGTATTATTATTATAATTATAATTATTATTATTACTACTACTACTACTAAGGCAGTGAGCTGGCAGAATCATTAGCATGCTGGGCAAGATGCTTAGCAAGCATTTCCTCCGTCTTTACATTCTGAGTTCAAATTCTGCTAAGGTCAACTTTGCCTTTCATCCTTTCAGGGTCAATAAAATAAGTACCAGTCATGTACTGGGGTCATTTTAATCAACTAAGCCCCTCCCCAAAACAGCTGGCTTTGTGCCAAAATTTGAAATCATTATTATTATTATTATTGGTTCAGAATTACATGAAAGCCCTTGAACAGAAATACAACAATTACTAGATTTGGACCCCAAAATATTTCGTCTCCTCAATCTTCAAAACCTGTCCATGTTTGTGGAGAAACAGAATTTTCAAAACACCTTTTATGACTGGCACTTTAGCATATCTCTGATGCCCTGATAAGTTTGTCTCTACATCTTAGGGTATTGGGACACTCTTTATTTTGAATATACCATCACATGATCACTACATGTGGTAGAAGGCCATGGCTGATGAAAGGAATTTCCATATTTGTGTTGGTTTATTTTCTGTTTTTCTTGTTCAAAGATATTTTGTTAATTTTCATGTCCCGTTGTGCATGGTTTTTCAATATATATATGTGTGTGCATGTATGTATGTGCGTGTGTATGTATACACATGTTTATGTGAGTGTATGTATAAATTGATAAGATAAACAGACAGGTAGATGTACATACATTAATAAGAAATGCAGAAAATGTATCTATATGTATATACATATATATGAATATATGTATATTTATGTATATATATATGAATATGTGTGTGTAGGGTGTGAGCATTACTATCTCCATGTCTTGGCATCATGTGATATCATTTGATAGGGGTAATTAAATGTTATTGCTGTGCAATCTGTGTCCTTCGTTTTCAATTTTCTGGGAAACTTGTCTAGTCATGGCAAAATATTACCTTACTTAGAACTAGTGATAGTTGATAACAGGAAGGGCATCCAGCTGCAGAGAAATCCACATAAACAAATTCCATCTGACTCGTGTGAGCAAAGAAAAGTGGATATTAAAATGATGATGATGATGATAATATACATATATATAATTATAAATACACACACATCCATTCATGAATATATGTGTGTATATATATTCAGAAGATTGTTTTTTTATGGCTGGTCAGATAGTGACCATTAGTTTTGCACCTATAAACTGCTTAGCTGTATAGGTAACTTGTCAGATTCAAATGGCCAAAGGCACATAAACCTCTCTCTCTCTCTCTCTCTCTCTCTCTCTTTCTCTCTCTCTCTCTCTCTCTCTCTCTCTCTCTCTCTCTCTCTCTCTCTCTCTCTCTCTCTCTCTCTCTCTCTCTCTCAGCTTTTTTTTGTTTTTGACAAATAAACACACTCACACTATATATAGTCATTCTTCACTCATTTATTACTGTTCTTATTCTAACTCTTGTCCATTGTCTGGAAATCTTTCATCACACATCTGTGACTTCTCCAGTGACACCTTCTGTCTTCTTATGTACTCTTACTCCACTTATTCCATTCTGTTCTATGAGAGAGGGGATGGAATGGAATATGTGCTGATACTACACTGAAGTGAGTATAGCAGCTGAGTAGTACCATTGATGGAGAGAAATGCTTGACATCTTAGAGAGAGAGAGAAGAAAGAGGAGAGAGGAGAGGACTTCACACATATAAGCATATCTGAGTGGTTTTAGGATGTTATTTTCACTGTAAATAGGTGGGGGCTCTTTGAGCACAGCAAGACTCCAATCTTTTTAGTCCTTTGTCCATAAGACTCAACATCTTGAGATCAGCCTTCAATATTTCATCACATGTCTTCCTAGGTTTCCCTCTTCCATAAGTTCCATCCACTTGATGTGATCAGCATTTCTTTATGCATCTGCCCTCATCCATATGCACCACATGGCCAAACCAGCACAGCCTTCTCTTTCGCACATTACATCTGATTCCTCTTATATATTTGTGGTGTAGCCATGAAGCTTCAGTAATTCTGAGGGATGAGGGTAAGCGTATTCTGAGAGCAGATAGCTTCATCTGGAAAGCTCAGTTAAATGACCAGATACGACAGCCAGGGTAGAGAGTGGTTATCTTTGAGTAACCAGTAAGAAAACCTCATTGACACCAGATGAGCTGAAAAGTATCTGACACTTTCATCTTTGGCCATGTAGTTAGTCTTGAGGTATTAATCTCCATTTCATTACAGCTTTCTGTTACATGTGGCTGATGGCTATCAGTAAATATCTCTGCTCTAACTCTGAGGTCCTCATACTTTAACCAGTAATTGCAATATATTACTGTTATCATACCATGTTACATAACAGCAGTTGGGACTTTTACCTATTTTCTTTGATGTGTGTGTGCGAAACATCCTTTCAAATAACTAGTTTTAACTTACAGTTCAATGTTTGTTATTAGAATGTAATTTAAAATTTAACACAATTCATATTTTTAATCTGAAATATTGTTTTGATCTTAAATTCCTAAAATAATTTATTAAATGTCTGTCTTGTAATTAAGAAAACAAACAAATAAGCAAGCAATTTTTTGTGAATTTTAAAATGGTATTCTCCCCTGTCCACTAGATGGCAGCAATGCTGATATCCAGTGTGAGGATGAAATTATTTATATGAATGTTGGAGAAAATGATATCATTATTCCTGATTCCATCCCAGTTGATGAACTTCAGTCATATATACAAAATAAACGAAATTTTGAAGGGGGTTTTGGTGCTGAATACAGGGTGAGTATCATTTTCAAAATTCTTTTTTTGTCTTTTGGGGGAATTTCTGTTGAGGTAAATATATTGAAATAATTGTGTAGAAGATATTTGAAATTGCCTGCCAGTAGGCTATGTGCCCAGAATTTCAGACACAATCTAACTTCCTATTTATAACTCTTTTCTTTTAATTATATTGCTTTAACTATTAAAAATTTTCCATTTTATCCACCACAATACCTCCCATACCATTTAGCTTTCATAGTACCAAAGCCTCTACAACATCATTTGACCATTTACAATAGTGTTTACTTATGTTTGTGTGAAATAAAGAATGATGTTATAGAAACATGTACATATCTATCTGTTCTTTGCCAGTCACGTATTAAAAGTAGCCTGTTCTTGATGTTAATGGTACAGAAATCAAAACTTTTAATATAGAATTCCTTTCTTAGAATTTATTACTTTGGTGAGGGTTCTTTGTTTACAGTATGGCTTTAAAAGCAAGCTTATAACTGTATGCCAACTACTCTCTCTCTCACCAGGCAGTGGGTGGTGGAACATTTTACTTAGCACACACACACACACACACACACACACACACTCAGAGTGTGTGCATATTGTAAAGATGTGTTTTCTACTTTTCAAACATGCCTTCAAGCAGTATGATTTAAACACAAGTGTAATTGTAGCATATGCTTTTAGTAATTGCATCATATAATTTCAGTAAATGTAAATATTTTGTGTAACTGGCAGTTGGTTTTAAAAAGTTAGCAAGGAAACATTTCTGTATGAAATGAAAAAAAAAAAAATCAAGAATTTTTAAAACCCTATCTTTTAAAAGTAAAAGGGTGCCAAAGATTAGAATGTAAATGGAGATTCTGAAATTACAAGACTGAATTTGTGATTAAAACATTTCAAAATTCTAAAATCAAAAATAAATCTTTCTTTCTTTTTTTTGTAAATTTATTTTCAGAGATTATCCCAGAATACTGAAGCAACCTGCAAAGCTGCCAATCTGCAAGAAAATAAGGCCAAAAATAGATATAAAAATATTGTGGCATGTAAGTAGATGAAGCTGTAAACTATAAAATATTGATTTTGATTCTATTGTGTCACTTTTAAGCTTTCACTTGTATAATATGCATAAATATTGTTTTATAGATGATCATTCACGAGTGATTTTGGAGAAATGCAAGGATAGTGATTCAGATTATATCAATGCTAATTACATCGATGTAAGTAGTTTTTTTTTTAGTTTTTTTTTTTCATCTTTTATAGATACTTCTAGTTTTGCATTAGCATTTTAATTTAGGAGGGATGGTCATATGGATGTAAGAAGTGTTAAAATAAATCTGTTAAGAGTTCGTATTCTCTGTTTCATAAACCAATTAACTGGGAATTGGAAATAATATTTTGAACTAAGCTTATCAAAGCTAAGTTATGACAAATTCTAAAATTCCAGGAAACTGATGGTCTACAGTAGCAAGAATTAGCCTGCTGGAAAATTTGTTGAAAAGTTTGGTGACAGGGAGACTAAAAAAACCAATTTTGTCCATTGCCTTTTGCCTGCTGAATGAGAGAGAAAGTAAGAGGGAGAGAGAGAGAGAGAGAGAGAGAGAGAGAGAGAGAGAGAGAGAGAGAGAGTGAGAAATAATGTGTGTGTGTGTGTGTGTGTGTAAATTGGGTTTTCAGTAAGTACAATAATGAAGGTTTTAAAGTGAAAGAGTGGTGTGTGTGGTTGGCATGAGAGTGAGGGACAAAGCAGAGAAAGAGAGGGTGTGAGTGAGTCTGAAGTGTGGGTTATGAGGCTACTACCTTTCACCATATTGCTTTTTACCAATTTTAATTAGAACTTTGATCCATTATCCCAATATTTATGATTTATTTACTTTTGAATGATGCCCTTGCCAGATTTTTGATTTACTTATAACTCTTATTTAACAATGTGTACCTCTCCTGTATACTGTTAGAGTTGTGTTTAATTGAAATTATATAAGTATGCCAATATTTACCAAAGGTTAATTCCAGTATGTAATGTTATGTTTTCATTCTTTATAGGGTTTTAATAAACCAAAGAAATATATTGCTTCTCAAGGACCCACTTCAGCAATCATAGCGGACTTTTGGCAAATGTTGTGGCAAGTAAATTGCACCAAGTTAGTCATGTTAACTAATTTGATTGAAACAGGCAAAGTAAGTAAATGACAGCAATTTTGTATTCACTGAAATGTTTGGGGTGAATTTAGATAAAAATGAGTTAGTGAGGTTTTAATTTTGCAGGATTGCTAGAATTTGCAAAATGGAGGACAACATACCTTGTAGTATTTATTTACATTCTGAATTTGAACCCCAACTAGCTTTGCTTTTGAGTTTGGTTGCTAAAAGAAGCATTAGTAGAGTATTGATTCCGAAGATATTTAATTTGAAGACTTGCTCTCATCACAGAAATTCTATGTCTTGGTTATTTCTGGCCTTCACTAAATATGTAAATTCACTAGACTGTTATCCTCATCTTTAAAGTGCTATTTACAATGTTTATATCTAAACTGTTTGTCTTTTTTCTTGTATTATAATTGAATTCACATTTACCATGTTCTATAGGAATGTTAAATTAACCTCAGTATTTAACTGAGATACAATAAATTGTCAATACCAAATAAATTAAAGGCAAAGTTTTTCACTCAGAATGTAATTTGAATTCAAGCCTTGAAGAATCTCAGTTAAGTACTGCAAGGCATTTTGTCCACCACTCTGACAATTCTACCAATATAACACCTTTGAGTCAACATGGTCTCTGATCATCAAGAAGTTGTAAATACTCACTTTATAGCTGCATTTAATAGACCAGAAAGTCAGAATCTTATCTTTGCATAAAGTTTCATAAAGTAATTACATTTTGATCATTCTTTGTTGTCATGTTTTATCATATTCATAATGTTTAACTGTTGAAACTGGGAGATCAAACTGTCTGATGTTTGTTGGTATGTAATTAGGAACCAGAAGGAAATTATTTTATTTACATCAATTCTCCAGTTTATTTAAACTCTTCAGCAACTATTTCTGTGCAAAGCTGTTAGGAGGAAGTCAATAGATTTACAATGAGACATGCAATGATGCTTTGTGAGTTTTATTTTTTACTCTTGGCATTTATTTCTTGTTCTCTCTCTCTCTTCATTTATATTAATTTCAAATTTGGGTACAAGGCCACCAGTTCCAGTGGGAGTGAGTAAGTTGAATAGATTGACCCCAGTGTTCAACCCCTAAAGGATGAAAGGCAAAACCAATCTCAGTAGAGTTTGAACTCAGAACATAAAGACAGACGAAATGCCACTAAGCTTTTTGCCCAGCATGCTACTGATTCTGCCAGCTGACCACCTTTTCTCTTCATTAATATTGGCAGGACTCGGTTGATTGGCAGAATTGGTTGAGTGTTGAATGTATGTTTTGTGGTATTTAGTAACATTTCTGTAGGTTCCGTGTTCAAATTCCACCAGAGTTAATACATAATCAATCAAGTACTGGGGTCCATGTCAATCGACTACGTTCTTCCCCTAACTTGAGAACTTGTACCTGTCTTAGAAATCGATTGAACTATCATGCAGAAGGACCTGTAATTCTCAATTGGATCAGTTCTCACCTAGGTGTACAAGGTCTGATCAAAAGAAGAATCAGAATTGGTGGTTATAAAAAGAAAACTACAATACAGATCAATTCCGCATTTAATCTCCATCTAAGTGATCTTTTTCTGAAGCCACACATGTTATCCAGCATTGTTCCCATTGATAGAAGCATTCCTGGAACTCCTTTTTGGGGGGATTGCAAGCAGCTGCTTCATGGCATTCTCTTGGTTTCCTTGAAATCCTGAAATTTTGTTCCTTTCAAGTGAGATTTTATTTTGAGAAAGAGAAAGAAGTTACGTGGGGGGGGGGGATCTGGGGAATATGGTGATTGTCAGACCTGGGAAATGTTGTGTTTAACCAAAAGCTACTGCAACTGAATGTAGTTAACTTGGCAGACATATGTCTCATACCCAAATTTTCAATTTATATGTAATATATATATATATATATATTACATATAAATTGAAAATTTGGGTATATATATATATATATATATATATATATATATATATGCCAAATTCTCTGTATATATATGTAACATATATGCTGATCATTCATCTAGCATATATGCAAAGCTTTTCATTCCATATTCAAACTTCATTGTGAATACTTCATCTTTGATTATTCTTGATTATACTTACTTTTAAATTTTCAGACAAAATGTGAAAAGTATTGGCCAGATAAAGAAGTGAAAATTTCTGGAGATTTAAAGATTCGATGTATTCGAGAGCAAAACTTCAGTGATTTTACCATCAGGTCATTCTTTTTGCAAAAGGTACCAAATCTATTTTTTCTGTAATCTTTTGAATTACAAATGTGAGTAGAATTCACTTCTACAGAAGTTGCAATATCTGATCTGAAGATATTGGAACAAGGCTGTCAGAACAATGGGATTTTACAAATACTAGTTTTACAATGGGTGTGGGGTGGCAATAGGTAGTGGATTGGCAGATAGGCGGTGGAGCAGTCAACAAACTGTGTGGTATTTAGTTATAGCCATTTACATTTTGAATTTCTGCACCACCAAGGTCAACTTCACTATTCATCTTTGTAGGAGGCAATAAAATATCATGTGAGTCCTGACATGACTGTACAGTTGAGAAGTTCACATTGTTGCTTGATGGTTCTGGGTTCAATCCCATCGAATGACACCCTGGGGCAAGTATCTTCTTCCATTGCCACAGTTTGGTTTATATCTCATAAGTGGGATTTGGTAGACAGAAAGTGTATGGAAGCCTGTAGTAACCTTGCAAGTGTGTGTGTGTGTGTGTGTGTGTGTGTGTGTGTGTGTGTGTGTGTGTGTGTGTGTGTGTGTGTGTGTGTGTGTGTGAACATCATTGAGAAACTAGGTAACTGGTTTTTAAGGAATAATGTCCCTTGAAATAGTTGTTCTGCATTTAGTTAGACATTCTCATATCACTGTTGCAATGAACTAGTGTTTGGCTGCCCATTTGCAACTTCTATTGTTCTTATAAGTCTACAGAATGTTGAGATGGCTTTTTAGATGTAGTTGGTAGATTTTGTTGTCAGGGTGATTTAATATGAATCTGAAGAGTTATAATGAAAATAGTGAGAAAGGGTCTAATGAAGTTCAGTGAACTGCAATCTCTGTTGTCAACAAAGGGATCTCTCTCCTCTCTCTCTCACCTAGACTGCATAAAAAAACATAATACTATATGGAGGTGAAACATTGTCATTAATTACAGAAGTCAGTGTTAAGTGAAGCAAAAGCAATGTTAATGTGAGTGTTATGTCAAAGAGAAGCAAGCAACTGCTTTGAGCATCTGTAACTGTGTACAGTAAAAGATGACAATATGAGCAATGGATATGGGATAAGAACTGACAAAGAATACCCTCTGCTGTCAGTAAAGGATACCCATAAAAGACCAAAACATATGGTGTTGTTTAACTGCAGGTCAGTTCTGATTAAGCAGACCCCAAATTATCCAATATGTCCTTCTAAGAAGGCAGGGTGTCATTGAAATGAGATTTAGCAGCTATTTCTTCCGAGGTAAGCAACAACATAAAGGCTTCCTATTTCTAGAGAGGCTTTATTTTCTCTCTATTTCTAGGGAGAAGATAAAGGATTAAATCTTAGAATACAACACATCTCTTACTATATTTGACCCATCATCAAGATTAAAGAGTAAAACAGTTTTTAAATCACTTTGAATGACAATGTATATTTTTAATTGCCATCTTTACATCTCTTATATCTTTATACGAGGCATTAACAAATAATGTGATCAACAATTATGGAGCGGGGGGGGGGGGGGGGGGGAGCACTAAGCAGTAATAAGTGAATTTGCAATGTTATTATCAGTCCGAGTATGCTTGATGCACATTCAAACTGGGAAACGAGCTGCTCGCTGCGTTTTGTCCCAGAGAATATCTCTCTCTCTCTCTTGTTGACAAATGGTGTGTAGACACCTAGATCAACTCACAGCGCCATCTACCTAGAGATGCTAGCATCTCACAGCCTAGGTAGATGGTACTGCAAGCTGATCTAAGTATATACACACCATTTGTCAAGTTGCCAGATATGTTCTCCATGACCAAACGCAGTGAGTAGCTTGTTCCCCAATTGGAACCTGCATCAAGCATATTTGGACTGATAATAAACATTGCAATCCTACAACAATATGCAGAACATTGTTTCATCTGAGCACTGTCATTTCATCTTCTCTCGTCTTATATTTTAGGGTGAAGAACCAGTGAGAAAGCTGGATCAGTTTCACTTTACCTCATGGTCAGATCATGGAGTTCCTCCAACTCCAACAGGATTAGTTAATTTCATGATGAAAATTCGTAATGATTCTGAAGCAGAAACTGGACCTCTTGTGGTGCACTGCAGGTAAATGTTATTTCACTGCTATTTTTTTAACTTTTCTTTTTTCAGTCAGAGGCCCATAATGTTTACAGGTCTTCCTAGATGAAGGCAGTTATCCCAGATCCTCTAACAAATGACTGGGCCCAAATGGTTACAACAAAGTGGAGTCCACCAAAGATAATCAGGAGTCCAGATGGTGGCCACTCAATGAAAGGAACAGTTCTTTCAACATGCTTCAACACAATTTCTATTTATCAAATTATTGGTATAGTCTATTGGTTACCTTGGTTATGATATAAGATTCGAGCCCAAAGGACTTGTAGTGAGATTGTATCTATAACCATGTAGTTGAAACATAAACTTCAGATAATGTCTGCATCCATTGTGATATAAATGGAATGATTTTAGGAAGTTTTTCAGTTTTTGATACTTGCAGATTATTTGAGTGATTGTTTAACATAATTGAAACCCTAGAATATTTTAGAGCAAAGGTTCTCAACAGGGACCATTTGGAGCAAAGGGGCGCTAGGGGGGGGGCGTTAAAGGACTTGTGTATGTGTGTGTATAAAGATATACGTATACACCCATGTATATATACATATATACACACAACAAAGCCTAATGGTGTGAATTTTCTAAAACAACATTTAGTCAGCACTATTCTCCATACGAGTATAAGAAAGCTTGATTCCTCTCGGTGTTGAGGTTCTATAACAATCTGAAGAACTTCCCAAAAGAGTTATCACTAATTTTAAGATTTCTGTTCCTCCCCTCTTTTTGACTTGTTTTGTTGACTGATGCCTTACTTCAGCCTGAAAAATAAAATGAGTGGTCAGTCTCAAAGGAAGGAATACACTTGACAATAGAATAATACAATTAAACTTGATGACATATTTTAATGTGGATTAAAAGGATTTACTTCATTTAAATTGTTTTCATTTATTGCATATTGCATGTTTATAAATTTTCTTATTATTTTAGTGCTGGAATTGGCAGGAGTGGCACATTTATTGCCCTAGATTTCTTGATGGATGAAGCTTTACATCAAGGTACCATAGATATTTTTGGATGTGTAAATCGAATGAGAAAAGCCAGACTGAATATGGTACAAATTGAGGTACTCCAACATTATATTTATACTTCTTATCAAAGTCGGATTAAATAGACTTAAAAGAATATATGATGAGAATAAAGTTGGCACTTTGGCAAAAATCATATAAAAAAAAACTTGTAAGCAGTATTTATTGTTTTATTATCAGACATTTTATTCTACTTCCTCTTTTTATTAAAACTAGGTAAAACATTAATATTTGAGCCTGTCATTCTGACTGCAAAGACAATCAAAGACTTCTGTCTCTTGGCATACTTTCTGTTTTCAGGATTTGAACAAAGGGAGACTTTCTGTCACCTACTTCACTGTGTAATATGGAGTTCCCACTGCTGGATATTTATAATTGTGTGTCTAGGCCTTCTTTTATTTTAAATTTAGTCTATTAGATATATGTCAACAAGTGTATATATTATTTATATCTTACAATTGTCAGTTTGCATTATACATAGTGTGTTGCGTATACCTATGTGATATAAAAATATCTATATATCAGTGTGTGTGTGTGTGTGTGTGCATGCGCATGCGTGTGTACATGTGTGTGTTTTTTGTGTATGTGTCGTGTTTGTGTATGTGTGGTGTTTGTGTGTGTGTGTGTGAAGGCATCAAATTGGTAGTCATTAAAGTATTGGAAGGAACACTTTGCAATTTCCATTCTGGCTGTCTGTGGTCTGAATTCAAATCCTGCCAAAGTCAACTTTGCCTTCCTTTCAGGATAGATAAATAAAGTACCAGTCCAGTGATCAATCTCCCCCCTCCCTCCCTCCCTCTCTCTCTCTCTCAAACACACACACAAATGGTGTGATCAGACCTGGAGAAGAATGAGCCGTATTGTATTTAAAAATGCATAGGGGTGGACTGCTGGGGGGGGGGAATAATTAACTGTTACTCAACTCAAAAAATTTGCATCTTTGTGACAGAACTAGAAATCAATGTTTTAATATTAATTTTATAATTGTTGGGAAAATAGCAATGCTGTATGCTGATATGAAACAAATTAATAACATTGTTACTTTTCTTTTTAGGATCAATATGAATTCATTTACTTTGCGCTTGTGGAAAGTATATTTTTACAGCAGACACAAGTAACCATTGAGAATTTCCCCAGTTTTTATCAGAAGTTGAATGAAGAAAATGAGGAAAATGTTTCTTGTAAAACTCTTCTGCAGCAACATTTTCAGGTTTGTTTAACAGAAACTTTCAGTTAAAACTTGGCCCCTGCTATCAGATATCTGAGACTCTAAACTCAAAGATGTTTTTTTTTTTTGTTTTTTTTTTCCCTAAAACAAAGAATGTCACTCTTCTGCATCACATTTTTTCATGTTAAAACACTCAGCTGACATCACCTCATTGAGTTTCACCTCTCCAACATGAATGACCACATGTAGAATCCTTTAACAAGGAATCCTGTATGTGGTCATTCAATCTGATCGAGACAGTAGCTAAATCTTCCTCAAAGTCGTACCTTCTTTAAAACAAAATATGCATTGAACAATGTGCTCTTGGGAAAAATGGAAAATGATTACAACCAGAAAGCCTTAATCATAGGTTTACAGAGTCAGGCCAAGCTTAGGACTAAACAATGACAAAACTCTATATTGTTCATAATGATGATATCACCTTTGATTTCCCTTCCCCTAAATGCAAGCAAATAGTGCATAGTTATTTCTCTTATTAACTGGAAACTCTCCCAGCTTTGGTCAGAGATGTTATCCTAAAATTCTCAATTGCAAAACATTTTAAGGCTTAAAGATTGTGAGATTGTCATGGATATATATTTGATTTCATTAATTTGCAGTAAGCAAATGGTTAATTTATTTTGAATCTTTTAAATCTGCATTCTCATTACGTTGATAGTTTAAAATTTTGATACGTAATCCTAAAATCATGTATGTATACATAATACTATTGTAAAGTGGTCTTTTGCCTCTGTTGTGTTTGTCTTTTAATGACAGTTGTGTCCTGACAGGAATTGTTATATTCAGAAGTCATCAAGATAAATTAATTTTTCACTTTACTCGAATTTATTCCTTATATATCTTGACCCATGAAATGTCAGTTGCCACCTGTTTCTACTGATATAGAAGCTGGTATTTTAATTAATAATAGTCTAGAGTGGCACTATTCCATTATTAGTTTCTAGTACTCTATAGAACTTATATTGCCAAACCCCCAAATGTTAAAGACCACAGGCAAGTTTCCTACGATCCTTGATCATTCATGAACTGAACCTCAGTGTTATCACATTCACCTTTCTGCTGCCAGAGATTTTAGTCTGTAACTCATAGTCAAGATAGCAAGCACCATACTTGGTGCTATCAACCCCAATCAGTTGAGCATGGAATTCATGATGTAGCTAAAACACAACTTGCTATTCTTTATTTTAACTAAGTAAATTTCTAAATATTTTATTTACATTCAGGAACTACAAGAACTCGAATATCCTCATACATCACAAGAATTTTTAGAAACAGCAAAATTGAAAAATAATTTGAATAAAACGCGTGTGAAAAATATTCTTGCTAGTAAGTAATAAATATTGTTTTTAGATTTGTGATTGTTCATTGTGTGGAGGAAATTTATAAAGTCCTTTTAGCTACATATTTATGACTGAATAAATTGGGACACTTCAAATCTATAAATTTAATCAACAAATTTTCTACAAAATGGGTGGAGATAATCGAAGGGCCATGTCAAATGTGTAAGGGTTACAACATCTTCCTCATGGAGCAAACAATAGAAATTATCAATTCATTGACAATTTTTCTTTCAAATTTCAGGTGACTTGTATCGACCATATCTAAAGCCTGCACCTGATGGCCAGCCACGATATATCAATGCGGTTTATCTACCTGTAATTTATATTTTATTTATTTTACTCAGATTATTTTGTTTGATTATTCATTTATTTATTTTTGTCCTTTTGTACTCTCAGTTAAGGTTTCACACAGTCTTCAAGTATAAGTTTTATAATGTAAAATAACTCTGCATGTATACAACATGTAACTCTGTTTTCAATATGCCACCTACAGTATGGAGGTCACCAAGCAGTTCGCATGGCTAACTCTGGAGAAGGTGGGGGTGGATCAGCTTCATAGGAGACAAGGGGATTACTATGAGATGGAGTAGACAAAGTATGTTCTTGTACAGAGATCTGAAAGGCTACTCCTCACGTCTAGTAAGGGAAAGTAGGGAAAGGGAGAGAGAAAAATGACCAGTAGGGGCTGCAAGAGATAAATAATAGTAATAAGGTACCAAGGTGACTCCACAAGGCTCAAGCTGAGTAGAGATGGATTGGCAGTTGGGTTGTTTGTAAGAATGTATAGACAGATGATGGAGTGAAGAGTCAGACTGCGAAAATGGGTTGAAGGGTGGAGGATACAAGAACGATGAGCTGGGGAACATAGAGAGGTGCAGAAGAGGGGGGAGTATAAGCAGCAAGAGTAGTAAAGATGATATAGTCACTGTGGAAGGTAGGGAAGACGAGAGATATGACATGGTTGCATAGTGTGTAGGAGTTGGGAAGAGGCAGGCATTATGTGTGTGGTGGGTGGAGAACATGAAACAGCATTTCCAGAACTCAGTTCTGCCAAGGAGAGCAAGTCTTTTTAAAAACCTCATATCTCCAGAAATCTTGGACCTTTGTCATCTCATCTGTCAGGCTGAGGGTCCTGAAGTCAGCCTTCACACTTAATCCCATGTCTTCTTGTGTCTCCCTCTTTCACAAGTTCCAGCCACATGAAGCAAACAAGACATCTTTACACAGCTTTCCTCATCCATACGCATCGCATATCCACACCAGTGCAGTCCTCTCTCTCTCTCTTCAACACAACATCTAATTCCAGTTTATATACATACATGGGTGTATGTGTGTTCTTCATCGTCATTTTAAGGCCTCTTTCTATGCTGGTATGGATCGGAGAGGTTATCCCAGTCATCTGAGTGAGTTTTCATCTAGAGACACTGCACTCTTACATGGGCTAGAGGACCTTCAAACCGTTTCCTTTTTTCGCTTGGTTTCTATGGCTGGATGGCCCTCCTCACACCAATTACTTTTCACAGTGTATTGAATGCTTTTTCTTGTTGCATTAACACTGAAGTTGTCATGTCCTTAACAAGACTAAAGGACCCTCTTGAGCCCATGTCTTAGCTTGCTCATTAACTATTTTTTTAAATCTCCTGCCTGAGTGGATTTATTGTGACTCCTGCAATAGGGGCATTGCTCCCATATCTGAAAGATTAAAGGATCTTCCACTTCCCCTCTCGTCTTTCTGGTGGGTGGGTCTGATAGAATAAATTACTGTGTTCATTTTATATTTCTATAAAGTAACCTTGATGTGAATGTAATTATAATACAAGACTCAGATGACATTATAACTCATGATGGTGATAAACATTTGCTAGTTTCTATCAAGAAATTAATTTAAAAACTCTAGATTTGAGAATGAATTTGTTTGATTTTGATGAATATTTTTGAGCTTTTGATACATTTTATTTAATTCCATTCATTTTTTTCTATTATTTTAGAGTCATGAAAATCCCCGCAATTATATAGCAACACAAATGCCGATGAAAGAAACAATTGAAGACTTTTGGCAAATGGTTTGTGATATCCAAAGTAGCACAATTGTGATGCTGAATAGTGATGATTCTATGGATGAAGTGAGCTGAATTTTAATATTCTTTAACATTCTACATATCATCAAAGAAAATTTCTTATACTCATCACAATGTGTGTTTAAATCAATTATAAACTTTATAAATTATTTATAAATTATTTTGAAACCATTTTAGCCATGCTAAGGCTTCTAAAGCAGGACAGGAAAGATCTATTTTGTTACTGTAGCCTAATAGTTCACTTGTGCTGTAGAAGATTCCAGCCAATCAGAGCTGTATAAATAAAGTAACTGTGGTCTGCCTTAGCTAAAAAAAAAACTCACTACAGCAGCAAAGCAACAATTTCAAATTAGCTGTGAATCTGACTCCACATCAGAAGGCTGCATGTTCAAATCACATCAAGGTCACCAATGTTTTATGTGAGTCACTAATGTAAGTTACAAGGGATGTCTCCTATATGTAACGTGTTTGAGTTGTAACGTAATGTGTGTAGTTAGCATTTTTTTAAAGACAGTTCATAGAAAGAACCCATTTCCAGTCATTTCTTAAAGAAGCGTAAATAAAGAACATTCAGAAGGCAAGTTTATAAAACAAAAACATTGAAATTTATTCAGTAGTGTAATGACTGCTGGCAAATGGTAACAAGGATTCATCTTGCATATGAATGGGAACCAAATACATGTGTGCAAGACAGGAAAAATCACATGACTTACTACATATACTGAGATTTATATGAAGCAGAGTGGAAGTTGATATTGATGAAATGAGTTGCGTGTAGTTGGTGGTGAACATAGAAAATGTGACATGTCAAAGAAAGCAATGTTGTTTCTATACCGTCAAATCTGCAACTAATTTGAATTTGCTGCTTTGCTGCTGTAGTGAGTTTTTTTTTTAGCTAAGGCAGATCACTGCCATTTCATTCATACACCTCCAGCTCTGATTTGCTAGAATCATCCACAGCAACAAAATAGATCTTTCATGTCTTGCTACAGTCTAAAATTTTTTGACCCTAACAGGAAATAGATATTTAACAATAAATGAAACTACTTGTTTTCTTTTTAATGATTTTCAGACCTGCTGTAAATATTGGAAGGACGATGGTGAAATTGAGTTTGGACACATTATTGTCCATAGCAGTAAGGCGGAAGAAAAGACAGACTTTATGGAAAGAATATTGTTCATACAAAATTCAGAAACGGTTTGTTGAGTTTAATATTCCTGTTGAAAAGGAAATTTTCATTATGTCAGAAAGTTGTTTAAAGCCCATTGTTTTATATTTAGAGAAACTGTAAAGAATCTTGAACAGTCAAAACTTAATTTTTTCTTCTTTTAGTTCTTTCTTTACTTGGTGGTTTGTAAGTTAATCAGCAGTCTCATGATATTAGCTTTCATAAATAGCTCTAATGTAAAGAAAACTAAAGTCTTTTCTGACACACATTCTCATTCGAGCAACAAGGGAAAGATTGAATCATTATAAGCAGTTTTGATTTAGATGTAATATTAATTTAGTTCACTATTGGTATGAGTTTAAATAAGTCTTAGAATTCAGACATTTGCTTAAATGTTTAAGGACAAAGTTTTCTTTGATGTTTTTTATGAAACAACAATTCAATTTTGAAGTATAATGTTACTTATATTTCAATTCTAAGAGAAAGGACCATTTAGAAATGTTTAAGTCTTTAAGTATTGGAGTGTGGAAGGTGTTACAGAGTGAAGATGCGGAGAGAACAAGTAGGTTGTGTGTAAGAGGTTTTGAAAATAGTTAGTTCAGAAGATCAGAGGCTTTTGTTGTAGTAATAGAAGAAGCAGAATGGTGAAGCCATACTTCTTTGAACCAATGGTTCTAGATGTGTTGGTGAGTGGAAACCTTTACCAATTACATGAATTTCTTTTTACTGAATGTGTTCAAAAATGCTCATATTTTGTCTAGCTACAATACCACCCCATAGGTATGAACAATACTCCGTTCTTAGTTTTATTTGAACCTCTTTCCCTTCCACTCTTTATTTTTATTTCCCAGCAATTTCTAAAAAAATCATTTCTTGGTTCAGTTGGTTCAGTAATAAATTAGTATTTAATTGAAAATGAATATTACAATAAATACATGAAGATGTTTCTGAAATTTTCAATTCTCATTTATGAAATAGCAAAAACATTATCATCATTTTATGTACTGCAGGGAAAACAGTTGAGTGTGAAACAGTACCAATACACATCATGGCCAGCTACATCTGCAGTACCAAACAATACTGTATCCTTCTTACATATGATTGAAGAAATTAAACAACATATTCAACAAACACAGACAAATCCAAAAGCACCTATGGTTGTTCACTGCTTGTAAGTAAAATGTTTTCTTATGGTGATTTACTGCTTCTGATGATGATGATGATGATGATGATGATGAATTAAATCGTTAATTGTTCCAATGAAGTAGCATGGCAAAAGCCTGTTATAGCCAGTCATTTCTATCACTAATTTCTATTTCCTTTTTTCCCCCAAGCTTCCCCAATGGAAATAAAGTGCTCTTTAATAGAACTATTATCTTCATTGTTCCTAATTCACAGTCACACTCTCACAGAAGCACCATTTATAACGGATGTTCAAATAGAAACTCTTCACCACCAACAATGGCAGCAGTTCCTAAAATTTGTTTCTATTTTCTAATACTCAACACAATAACAATTTGAGTTACAGAGTCAATCTGACACCCATTTTAACCCTATCACACAGCCCATGGCTACCTTTAATTGTAGAGCCCACTTGGTGGTAAATATTTGTATCTTATCTCGAGTCTAAGAGAATTTCTTGCTGCCAGTTGTCTTCACTTTCTCCTTTTACTAAACAATAATAAAAGACAAGAAGAAAATTACCTCCATTTTCAGGGTTAATTTAGCTAATTTACTGAACTTTATTACTCAATGTCTACACATTATTGCTTAGTTTGTTAGAAACATCAGCCAACTCACCCATAAATTACATCCTGCTGGTGGATAATGTAGTTGTTTATGCCTTTTTTTCTGTCAAATAGACAATTTGAAAATCTCCTTTCATTTGTTTTATTTCGTTAACAGGAATGGTGCCGAACGAAGTGGATTGTTTTGTGTTGTATTTTCTTCTCTGTTATTATTACAAAAAGAAAGAACTGTAAATATTCCATATATTATACGGACTATGCAGTTACCCAGGCCACAGGTTCTTACAGATTTGGTAAGTACAAGCCAAAACCTTATCTTCATTTAGGTTTCTTTTCTATTGCAAAAATCCCATAATCTCAATGATGAAGCCTCTATGTTTTGTTGTCACTTTTCAAACAGCTTGAAAAAATTGCTAAATTTTCCTCAAATTTCAATGTCTTGAACAAGAACACATTCACAAATATAGAACTAGGAATACCATCCCCAAGAGAATGTTGGGATTGTCATGGCTGGAATGTCTTTCATCATAAGTTGACTTGATCAATGATGGCCTGGTACTAAGCACTAATACCTTTTTTTTTTTTTTTTTTTATTCCTGTTAGGTTTCCATTTTAGAAAAAACAGAACTGGAAGAAATATCCAATATTAAAGAATTCTGTTCTATATTTAAGAGATGAGGAATTATGTACATTATTTACATTCAATGGATATTTGTCCTCATCTTGTTTGTTGTTAAGACAAAGTTACGGCTGATATACCCTCCAGCCTTCTTCAGGTGTGGGTGTGGCATATTTTCTGTAATCTTTTTTTTTTTTTTCTTCCAAGTTCTCTCATCAATGAAAGCCTGCCAGAAATTCTATAACACGTTTATTCTATAACTGACTCCAAACACAACAGAGTTAATAATATATTGCATATATATTGAACACTTTCATAGTTTCACCTTTTTTTTTTACTTATTCCATTATTTTGTTGCAATTTTTTAAAACAAATTCCATTGTTATATCTCTCTTATGACTTGTAACAGTCTTTAAAATAACAATCAATAAATTAATTAATCAATTTTTATTTATCACATAACCACTCATACTTTTCCTGCTTTATTCTAATCTACCATATTTTAATAATTTTATAGCACAAAAAATTGTTTTAGATGTAAAATATAGGAGTCACAATTTCATGGGGGTAGAAATTTAATGCAACGGAATATACTCTGAAAAACACATCATTGGTAACCTATAAGCCAAGACAATGGATCAGTCAGTACATATTTCAATTTGCGTACACCTTTCAATTCACCACCATCTCCACCACCACACCTTCACCACCACCATCATCATCTCTCTCCCTCCCTCTCTCTCTCTAACTACTCTCTGTATCACTACCGTTAACTAACTTTTTTAATCACATAATAGATATTACATTCCTCCTACTTCACATCATGGACGCTTCTCTCTCTCTCTCTCTCTCTCTCTCTCTCTCTCTCTTTCTCTCTTTCTCTTTCTCTTGCTTTTCAACTAATCACATGAAAGTGTTAGGGTCAGGCTAAGTAACAGAGCGACAAGCAGAATTATTATAAGATAATTGGAGATGTAAATTCTTCAGCATTTTATATAACCAGAGATGTATGTTTATCATTCAACTACGGTAGTAGTCGAATAATAACTCTTAACGTCGCTTTTTGGTCGCAGTCGGCGTCTTCAAGCAGTCTCACTAATCCAGTTTTAATCGAAATAAAATTTAGTTTCTTTGAATTATGTTTGACTAGTTATAAGCTACATTTAGACATAAAATACTTAAAATCTGGTTCAATAGAAAAAAAGTTAAGAGCAAAAATGTAAAGCCCAAACTGGTTGACTGATGAGTAGTAACGCCTGACATCGGCACTTTGAATCCACACCATTCTTTTAATTTCGATTAAGAATTATTATATTGATATTAATATGAAAGAGAAATGCTAAAGGAATATATTGGTAAAGGTTTCGTAAAATTCTATCCATTAGAAAAAAAAGATATTTAATTTTAATTCTTAAATTTTTGTCGATTTTTTGCGTGGTATTAAAGGGACACAACTCATAAGAACTAATTAATTTTATTACATCTTTAAAACGGCGACTTATCGCTCTGTTCTTGCTTTATATTTTCTTTCTTCGCTCGCAATGCACCTCTCTCTTATACTTCTTTAAAATATCTCTCTCTCTCTCTCTCTCTCTCTCTCTCTCTCTCTCTCTCTCTCTCTCTCACTTCCTCACTCTCTGCTTTTCTTCACTGCCTCACATCTCTCCTCTCTCTTCAACCATACAAAATGGTTGCTCTTCTCTTTTCTGGATATGTTATTTGATTGTAGCAGTTTTCTTATTTATAAAAGTCATTTACAAACATTTTTCATGTTTTTCTTATTTTCAATTTTTCTCTTTTCCAGGACCAATTTAAATTTTGCTATACAGCTGTCATGGAATATATTGACCGATTCCAAGCTTATGGGAATGTATAAATGGACCAAATTTGAAAATGTCATGCTTTATGTACATAAATAGTTTCTGATCTGAACTGTATTATTATTTGTTAGGTAAGGGGACAATTACTGATGAAGTAGAAGACAATGTCAAACTCCCAATCTCTGAAAGATATTATCATTATCATTATCATTATTATTATTATTATTATTATTATTATTATTATTATTATTATTATTATTATTATTATCATTGTTGTTTTTTATTTCTATCATAAAATATATTATTTCCATGACATTTTTTATTTGTCTAGTTTGCTTAACTCATATTAAATTGGATTATTCTTTTTTGTTGTTATTATCATCAGCATTATTATTATTATTATTATTATTATTATTACCATCATCATCATCATCTATTATAATCATCCATGCTGAGGTATGAACAATATTTACAATTTTATATTTTATGTAGAGAAACCTGGAAATGAATGAAGTCAGTTTTATTGTTATTAGTTAGAACTGATTTGAAGACCAGACTAACAAAAACAGTTTGAAATCCTCCATGTTTTTTTTGTTTTTTTTAAATTTCATTTCTTTGTAACACAGAATAACACATTTCACCAACATATATTTGCTACTATATATTATTTTATGGACTTAATTAGTTCACATTTACAGTTTCAGGGGAAGGGTCTTAATCATTTTTTATATCAATTTCTTTTATCAAAATCACCAAAATATTAGCCATAATTCGTCTTTCCTAAATTGGTCATTTTCTAAACATTCTTACACATTTCTTCTTTTTTCTCTTCCTCCTCCTCTTCTCCTTTCCTATTCTTATTCATCTTCCTCTTTTATTTGCATTTAATATTCTGTGGTATTTAGTTACATTCCCTTTATGTTGTGAGTTTGAATCCCTCCAGGGTTGATAATATAAGTACCAGCTATGTACTTGGGATGGTCAATTTAATCGACTATACCCCACTCCCTTTTAAATGTATGTCTTTGGGTCAAGCTTAGAAATCATTTTCACAGTCATTATCATAATTATTATTATTGTTGTTGTTATTATTATTATTATTATTATTATTATTATTATTATTATTATTATTGTTATTATTATTATTATTATTCACAGGTGCTATTGAGCAACAGCAAATTCTTTATGGAGTGAGTCCATGCAAAATTGGGACCACTTCACATTACCTTTCCAATGTCTTCGAAAAAAGGCATGAATGTCCCCACTTCCTATATTCTTTTTCTATAAATATATGGCTTCATGCCTATGTTGCAAATTTATTATCATTATTTCATTTTTTTTTTCTCTTTTATTTATTTATTTTTTGAGAGTGGCAGAATTGCTAGAGCACCAGAACAAAATGCCTTTCCATATTAGTGACAGCCTTTTACATTTTGAGTTCAAATCCCACCGAGGTCAACTTTGCCTTTAATCTCTCCAGGGGTGGTCAATAAAATAAAGTACCCAGTATATATCTCCCACCCTACCCCCTAAAAAGTTGCATGGCAATGTGCCAGTGTAATAAATCATTAGTGTTGGAGCATTGAACAAAATGCTTTGGTAGCATTTAGTTATAACCCTTTATGTTCTGAGTTCAAATCGCAACAGGGCAAACTTTGCCTTACATCCTTCCAAGGGTTCAATAAAATAATGAAATTGTAATGGAGTTGATGTAATCAAACTGTATCCCCCCGCTTCCTTACAATTCATGACCTCTTGCCTATATTAGGAATCATCATTATCATCATCATCATCATCACCATCATCATTGTTGTTGTTGTGTTCATGTTGGTGATGAAGGAACAGTCATGTTCATCTGAACGCATCACAGCTTTGGTTTCACTGTTCTCAGTTTTCATCTTTTGGAATTATTTTCAATCTTGGTAAAGTCCTAGCATTTCCCTGAAAATGATCCAACATACTACTCCATCCCTTTAGAAAATATTGGCCTTGTTATCTCGCTCAAAGAAATCATCATCATCATCATCATCATCATAATCTTCATTGCTAAATCATCATCTTCTGGCAGAGTCAGTAGAGTGCTGAAGAAAATGCCTTGTAGTGTTTAGTAAAGATCCCTTTAAGAGTGCGAATCCTGCCAGGGTTGACTTTGCCTTTCATCCCTTTCGGATGGATAAAATAAGTACCAGTGAAATACTGGGATTTATAGAAGTTACCAATATACCTCTTCCTCCTGCTAAAATGTGTGGCCTTGTGCTATATTTGGACTTTTTTTTGTCTTTTTGTTTTTTTCTTTTTCGTAGCTTAATTGTAAATTTCTCATTGAGTCTGATTAGTTGTGAGTGTGCACCAACGCTGGACAATAAACCTGATGGCTGTTGTAGTGCTTTGCTTCCAATTACCTGCAGAGCCATGTCCAGTAAGGCAGTCTTCTTCTCTATGTTCTATAGACTGACTTATCAACCTCGGCTGCTACATTAATGCTACATTAGGCTTCATGGATACCTTCTGTATTGTAAGATTAATATCCAGGTGTTCTGTAGAATGTCAACCTTAACCCTCCTAGTCAAGCTGAATCAGTAAGAATTCCAGATAGAAGTGAGATTACTTACTTGCTGCATCTTTCACTGGTTTACATGGAAGTCTCAGTTAGAAATAATAATAATTTTTCCAACTTTTTGCATTCTGAGTTCAAATCTTGCCAAGGTCAAATATGCCTTTCATCCCTTGGGGTTGATAAGATAAATTACAAATAATGTACTGGGGGCAATAGTATCAACTAAACCCCTCCCCTTGATATTGTTGACCTTGTGCATAAATCAGAAACCATCATCATCATCATCATCATCATCATCATCATCATCATCATCATCATTATTATTATTATTATGCTAAAGAGTAATTAAATGGCAGAAACAGTTGTGCTAGACTAAATGCTTTATAGCATTTAATTGGATTTCTTTATGATCTGAATACAAAATCCTGTTGATGTCAACTTTGCCTTTCATCCCTCCGGTGTACCAGTAATATACTGGAATCAAATTACATGACTATCGCTCCTTGTCTAAAATGTGTGATTTTGTTCCAATGTAGTAAATCATCATCATTATCATCACCATCAATACTATTATTTTTTATTATTATTATTAGTAGTAGTAGTAGTAGTAGTATCATTATTATCATCATCATCATCGCCATGGTCATTACTATTATTATTATTATTGGCAGATACCACAGGGAGGGAGCTTTCTCATACATCTCTGGTGCTCTTAGGAAATGGATAAACATCAAATCATTATGACTCTTCATTTCTTCTCTGGGTTTGTCCCTTTCAAGTTTCCTATTAGTGTGAGAAATTCTTCAGTGTAATAGAGCTGGGCAAACATGCAGGGCCACCCAGTATTTAGTCTCTTTCCAATTCATTCTGTGAGTTTAAATCCCATTGGAGTTTGCTTTGCCTTTCATTCCTCTGGTATAAATAATATATTCACCCAGTAATTAACTTGGGTAAATTCTAACACTACCCCCCTCCGTTTTGAAAGAATTGGTCATGTGTTTAGTCAAAAGAAACCATTAAAAGATTTTAAATAAATGTTAAAATGATGTTTTGACAATATCTGCAGGCATTGTTTTACTTCCAATTATGTCAGACAATATATAGCTGTTCAGTTTGAAAGTAAAATGTCAAGTAATTTGAAAGTAATAGCTGGTAAAATTACAAGTCAGCTTCAAAAATGTTTTTAAGATATATGTGTATATATATATATATATATATATATATAGCACAAACTTTATATGAATATTTATTTCCATAAATTTTATTTCTCTCTCAAAAACAATTTTTCTTTCCTGAAAAAGGCCATGGGATAAAAACAAGTTTGAACAATCTACAAACTTCTTTAGGTTTGGAATTTTGACAATTTTTACATTTTCTTTTAATGTAAAAATGGAACTGCTAAAAAATACTGGATTTTTATCAGCTTTCTGTATTCTTTCTTTTTTAATAACTTAAAGTGTCGAATAATATACATACATAAATACAATACACACACACACATATATACATATATATGTGTGTGTGTATTTTTATAGAATATATATGTTTATGCATACATATCTATGTGTGTATATATATATATATATATATATATATATATATATATATATATACACACACACACACACATAAATATACTTATAATTAAGCATATCAACTCATAATTAAACAGATATATAAATAAAATAGATGTATAAGAAGCATAAATAAAAATACAAAACATGTATATTACATGTAGACATGTAAAAGGTATATAGATATATAACACATAAATAGACATGTTCTACCTACAGAAATATAACAAATGAAAGACTGCTGTATAGGAAACGTACAAAGAATAAACATATGAGCAGACATGTGATGGTCATATGTATGTACATATCAATATCCATGTAATACACATGTAGATGCATAATAGGCATAAATATACATACATATATATATATATATATATATATATATATATATATATATATATATATATATATGTATGATAGACATTTAAATAAACATGCAATATGCATATAAGTACTCTGGATAATTCTTCATATCTTAGCTATTTACAGTCACTAATTATTGTTTCAATTATATAAATATCATGTTTTATTGTAAGGCTTTAATGATCTTCACACTGTTTTATTTTTGTTTTTATCTTCTTTTTTTTTCTTATTTTTTCTTTTTAGTTATGCCTTTGCAAACATCCCATCTCATTCCTTAAATTCCTATTCCTTTATTCCAAAACCGCCTCTTTCTATTCAGGAGGAGATTATTGTACATAGCATCTCTTTTAATTCAGTCTATTATTAAGATACATAACTAGCTTGAATTTTAAGTGTGCTGTTGAGATTCTTTAATCTGACCAGAATATATCAAATCTGATAAACCTTTGCATTAAGTGCCAACTTGATTATTATGGTCCTATGTATTGCTTCAACTTCATTATTTGAGCTGATCTTATCAACTGCTGATTTTCACCTCATAATTAATATCATCTACTACTTTTTCATTCATAATATTCATTTATATTTGTTTGTTTCAAATTTCACTTCATAAAATATTCATCTTTAGCATTTAAATTACAAAGGTTAGGTGTACAGTGACTTCAAAGTTTTGATTCCCTTGCCATCATCAGTCTTTTGATGGTAAGCAAGCTGAAACTTCAAAGTCACTATCAACTTTTTCCTTTTAAAAATTAATAAATGTATACTCTACAAAAAAGTATTGAGTAATCCCTCAGTTTAATGTTAAATGGTTTTTATATGTAACTTCTCATAAAAACAAACATTAATATGTGTGTGTATTTATATAAAATATACACACACACATATATATATTTGTATATATGTGTGTGTGTGTATACATATATATGTATATAATATATACATGTATATATTATATATAATATATATATGTATACTCTTGATATAATATATATATATATATATATATATATATTATAATTCTTATATGTGAAAAATGCTTATTCTTCCTGGGAAAATTTAATTTTACTGAAAACACAGTCACTTTTATTTTGAAGATTGTAGGAATGAAATTTTATTTTCATATTTGAAATAAATCTATGAAATGGCTTGACACACTTTTCCTTTGTAAATGTCACTGAAAAATGCAGTTAAATGGAAACTGTACAGAAACTTTTCTCTTTTAAGTTTGAAAATACTTTTGCAGAAGTTTTCATTTTGCCATTGTACAATGCATATTGATGACTCAATGATTTTTCAGCTTTAATAAAGACTTTTTTTTTTTACATTGAAACAAATCTGTAATTAATTGTATTTAGATAATCATTGCAGAATTTATAATTATTTATTTTTATTTTTATAATTTCTATTATTATTATTATTATTATTATTATTATTATTATTATTATTATTATTAAGGCGGTGAGCTGGCAGAATTGTTTGGATGCTGGGAAAAATGCTTAGCAACATTTCATCCATCATTACGTTCTGAGTTCAAGTTCTGCCAAGGTTGACTTTGCCCTTCACCCTTTCAGAGTCAATGAAATAAGTATGTTACGCACTCGGGTCAATGTACTCAACTAGCCCCCCCCCCCAAAAAAAAATTTCAGGCCTTGTGCCTACAGCAGAAAGGATTATTATTATTATTATTATTATTATTATTATTATTATTATTATTATTACTACACACTTGTATATCTTCCACAAACATTTTTTTAATATATATTGCTGCTTAAATTGATGTTAGTTGTAAACTCTGAGTTGATACAACATCTCTGAATTCCTACATATTATGCTGCTGAAAATGTTTTTCAAGCTTTTAATGATTTTTTTTTTTTTTTTTAAATTTTTTTTTTATGTTCAATAAAAATGCAATAAAAATGAACATTTGCTGATGAAATTTGCAACACAATATTATTATTTGTAAACTTAAGGGCTTTTTTATATCGAAAATATTTCAATAAATTTTACATTGCTGAATTTTTTATAATATCCATCAATTCTATATAATAAGTTTTTATTTGAATTTATTTTCATCATTACAATATCTGTATTGTTAACATTTCTTCAGCTTCGGCTTCAGTTTTTTATTTCTCTATTATTTGCCATTATCTTCACATCACAAATAAATATCATGAACATTGCTGTATAATATTCTTGACCATTTCACTTCCATTTTATTTCGACTAGCAGAATCAACAGAAGTACCTACATTTAAATATGAAATAGAAGAACTTCTTATCTATAAGGGGCTCAAAGCATGAGCTAGGCTGTAGTGGTGAAACAAACTGGAGAAAAAAAACATAAGTCTGAGGGCAAATTATAAATTTATATTGAAGGTACTGATTGCTGTTGGTGTTCTTGTTTTGTTTTTTGTTGTTTTTTTGTGTGTGTGTGTGTTTTATAGTGTCCATACTCTGGAATATACAGGATGATCAAGGCTAATCCATGAAACGCTGTTATCAAGGACCACCAGGAAAAGGAATAAACCTCATTTTGTCACGTTCCATGACAGTGTCTCAGTCAGCTTATGAACTTTTCAGCCAACTTTGGTACAAGCTGTCAGTGTAATTGTTTTATAGCTTAATTAGTTCTCATTTCCCCTTTGCCTTTTATATAGAGAAGGTTTATTATTTATTTATTTACTTGTCTTTTGATATCCATTCACAACTGTCTTAATTTTTATAACATATTTTCCCTAAAACTTTAATTTCTAAAACAATTAAGACAGTTGTGAATGGATGTCAAAAAATAAGTAAATAAATAAATAATAAACCTTCTCTATATAAAAGGCAAAGGGGAAATGAGAACTAATTAAGCTATAAAACAATTACACTGACAGCTTGTACCAAAGTTGGCTGAAAAGTTCATAATCTGACTGAGACACTGTCATGGAACGTGACAAAATGAGGTATATGTAGCCAAACACATGGAAATCCTGAAAAACTCACATGTACCAGGAACCGAACTCCAGAACAGAGATTCCTGTTAGCATTTTGGGAACTGCACAATAGTGAGAATAGCAATAATTACACTACAGCTGGAAATTGATTGCTAATGAGAGTGGGAGATAACTCGCTATCTTTTACCCTCGTAGCCGACAGGTGGCGTGGCTGAAGGAGGACAACACAGCTGGAAGCCAATGACCAGCAGCAAAGGAAGATAATCCCCATTATTTGTATCTGTACTGTTTCCCCCTCCATATTTAAAGAGGCCATAGGTTAACAGGTCTTAGGGTGTGAAGATACACCATAAAGGCACCCTTTATGAAACCCAAGGTAACATTATAAACCGGCCTTCACCAGTAATATAGACTGCTCTACTTCTTAGAGTGTGCTTCTCTAGAATTATGTTTTTCTAAAAAAACGATATATATATATAGCTGAAACTTACAGAAAAACAAAAGACAAAGACAGGTGTATAAACAACAAACAGGTGTATTAGTTTAATGCTCGAGAAGGCGAGAAAGTCTTTTAGGTTTTGAGCCTATGCTCTTCAACAGAAAGGAATTCAAGGCCAGATAACTCACCCTCAATCCTATTTGAGAGTGATGGACATTGCTGTTTCACTATTTTTGTGGCTTATCAACACCACTTCCCCTCCTGGGTTGAAGGCAAGTCAGCTAGCCAGTTCAACGGCTTATATGCTCATGACTTGTAAAATCATGAGCTGGTATGTCCAGAAAGCCATTGGACTGGCTAGCTGACTCGCCTTCAACCCACAACTGCTTTTACTTCATACGTAAATTTTCTCTTAGATATGCAATTTCTGGGCATACCAGCTCATGATTTTACAAACCATGAGCATATAAGCCATTGGATTGGCTAGCTGACTCATCTTGAACCCAGGCAGGTAAGTGGTGTTGATAAGCCACAAAAAATGGCAAAACATCGATGTCCATAATTCTCAAATGGGATTGAGAGTCAGTTGTCTAGCTTGTCCATGGCTCTAAGGTGTTTTAAGACTGCGACACGAGAATTATATACTCTGCTACGCCATTGCAGCCACTGGAAAATGCACATAGCATATACATTTATATATGTATTTAACAATATTTATTATACTAGAGCTGCTTTTACTCCATATATATATATATATATATATATATGTGTGTGTGTGTGTGTGTGTGTGTATATATATATATATATATATATATATATATAGTATGAGAGGTTTTGGTATCCAGAAGACCCAAAAAGCAGGTAATGCTATGTAAGTGCTATGGAAGGACTGCTGTTAAACTCCCAGTTTAATGATAGTTTGACTGAGGAGTCTAAGGTGGGTCATATGTGAGCATGTATATGTTAAATAACAAGGCCAATGCAATATATTTCTAAAGAGAAAGGTGGTCTTACAGCTGTTTCAGGAAAATAAATGATAACCCATCATCAGAGAGTTTCGATATAAGGACTTAGTAGAGTTCATTATATAAAAAGTTATTTTATTTTCATATATCCCTTTATACTTTCTGTATTACTCCCTTTCCAAAATAACTTTTTATATAATGAACTCTACTAAGTCCTTATATCGAAACTCTCTTAACTCTTCTCTGATGATGGGATAACATTTATTTCCCAGAAACAGCTGTAAGACCACCTTTCTCTTTATAAATGTCCTAGAAATATCACATTGCCTTAATCTTGTTATCTTATTTTATTTAATATATATATATATATATATATATATATATATATATATATATATATATCCGCTATATCAGAAATCTACAATTACTCCATAACTACCGTCTCAATTATAACCTGGAAGCCCTGGTAATCCATTACAGCGCTTACCTAGCGTACCTAGTCATTTAGATCACCTGTGAACTAAATCCCCATACTTTGTATATATATATATATAAATGTTCAATTTACAAGGAAAGACCCAGAGGAACAATTACAAGGTAGCCAAATGTCACATAAGCACCTAAGAAATTAGTTATCACACTTGCGTGAGAGTTAATTCCGAGAAGTGAGACGTGTTTTGGAGAACATAAGAATAATGGAAAATGGAGACAAATGCTCAAGATGTTATTTATATCACCATATCACCGACATATGTTTCAATATATGCTTTAAAATAAATCCAAGAGGAAGAATAATGTGGAAAAATACATCATTCTCATCAGAGAGGATATAAACAACAGTGAGCATCAATAAGTCCTTTTTACAGATGGAGATGCACTTGCATAGCAAGTGATCTGATCTGAGATCGTGTGCTACAATTGCAGCGTGGAGGGTGTTTATAAGCCATTTAAAAACACACAAAAACCCTTAGATTCACTTCAACATTTAAATTTAATTTGCCAAAATATTTTCGTCGCTTAGAGACCGCGACTTGTTCACTGACAGTCAGTGTACAGGTCGCAGTGTCAAAACAAAAGCAAAGACAATGTTTCCAATTTGTGTTACATCAAGGGAATGGACTGAAGCCAGCTATAAAGTTGCATATTTGCTTGGAAAAAACAAAACAAGGTAAGCCATTCAACGATGCAGAACTCATAAGGGAATGTATTTTAGAAGTGGTAGGATATATAGATCCCGATAAAGTTAACAAATATAAAGAGGTGCCTCTTTCAAGAAGGACTAATACAGATCGACAGCTATGGTGCCTGAAAATGGAGGATTTGTTGCACATCTTAAAAGAGTAACCAAAGAACTAATTGTGTTTTACATCAACAAAATCTCTGTGCAAAATCTGCCATCTTAAATGACACTTTGTATTGTAACCTATTTTCGAGTAAATGCCCTGAAGCATCGTCAATTTTGAAGCATATTGATGATGCATAACGGATTAATGTGGATTTGCCTTATCACTCAAAAGTTCGCTGGTTGTCGCAAAGGAAAATATTGATCAAAATTTTGTCTTTACGAAGGCAAATAATTGACTTATTCAAAGAAAACAACAAACATTGTGATTTATTAGATGCAAATTTTAACAGAGATATTGCATTTTAATGTGATGTAATGTCAAAACAAAACGAGTTAAACATTTCGTTGCAAGGCAAAAATAAATGTATTTATGATATGTGGCAAAAAATTCGGACATTTAGAGAAAAAATTGTCATTTTTTTCAACTTCGTTTTGGCTCAAAACTTTCATCAGAACACTTTCCTCAGCTTACGAAGGTAAGGAGTGAAAACGAAGAAGATATCTTTGAATCTTTTGAAGAATACGAATTAGTTGAAGAACATAATAAAAGATTCAATGATTTTGAAAAACATAACATCGCTCTGAAACTTGCTTTTCAGCCTCACTTAGTTAATGTATCAGAGACTCCCGAAGAGTTACAAATGGAGCTTATTGAAATGTCTGAAGATAATATCCTGAAATCTTTGTTTGACAAGAGGGAAAATCCCATTGAAATTTGGAAAAATGCGGTAAAAGATCCTCGTCTTTATGAACATGCTCGCCGACTGATTTTCTGCTTTTCTTCAACATACTGTTGTGGACCCATTCTCGTACTTGATGCAAGTCAAGAATTCGCTGAGAACGCAATTGACAGATAAGCATTTGGAGGACAAATTGAAACTAAGAACCGCCATTTTAGAGTCTGATATCAAAATGCTTTCTCAAAAAAAAAAAAAAAATGCAAATTCAAAGAAGTCATTAATTTGTATAAAAAGTACCTCCTTGCCTAGATTAAATATTTGAAAATGTTATATTCTCGATGTTCATAAGCTGTCTTTTTAATAAGATCGTTATTCATTTACTTATTACTTGTATACAATGTTACTTACTTAAAATATTTGAAAATGTCTTGCTTTCGATATCATTCATTTACTTATTATTTGTATAAAAGTACTTAAATAAAACATTTGAAAAGTCATGCTTTCCATTTCTACACACCAGTCTTTTTTTATTATTAAATTTACTAATAAATTACTGAGGGGATGAAATAACTAAAAAAAGAATAATAATTTGTTCAATGCGGCCTCAATGAGGGATTGTCGGGAGGCCTTCCTGCACCAAAAGGTTTCCAATCCCTGTCTCAGAAGACAGCCGCACACACACACACTTGTATACAGACAAATCTTCAACTACACAAAACAATAACTTTGCATATTTTTTGTATATTCGTATCTGAAATGAAACTTCTCAACAAAAAAAATGCATTTTTCAAGGAGAGGTGCAAAACTGCATTAACCCCCAAATTTCAACAAACTACACACAAGTATCCCCAACAATTCAGTAGAGTCGACATCTTCACCCTTGTGTGTGTGTGAGTGCGCGTGCGCATGCATGTGTTGGTGTGTGTGTGTGTGCGCGCGTGCGTGCTCGTGTATGTCGGTGTGTGTGTGTATGTACAGGCCCGTATCTTGGTATGTCGGCGAGTGTTTGGTGATCCGGGTTGAAAACACGGTGAACAGCAGAAGAAAGCTTTCTTTTTCTCTTCTCCAGTTGCTAACAGCTGGTCGCTAACAACAAGTGTCTGTGTGCGACGACATAATGCAGGTCAGTGATTGGCAATAGTTTTTGTTATTAGTTTGAAAACAGGTAAACAGAGGCAAATTAAATAGATTTGACTACTTTGTTGTTGGTTAAGCTTTTAAATGTTTGACTTGTTAACAATTTCCAATGATTTTATATATATAAAAATAATTCATTTATGTAAATATTTTAAAATGTGTCTTGGTGAGAATAAGAGACACAAGTCTGAGTCGGGAAACGGTAAAGAATCGTTTTAATATTTCCTTTTATAACATTCTAGATATGAATGCAAGTACAACAGAAGGTTAAATCGAATTTAGGATTTGCCAGGTATTTAACGACTCTGCAAAACCGAAGTAATTGAGTGAGATTCGAACACAAACGATATTATTAATGCCACATTTTGTCTGAACCCTAATTGGTTTGCTGCAGTAAAAGTTTGTTTTCTCCAATTCCTCGGCAACTTGAAATGATTTCGTTTAAAAAAGCGGCCACAGATTAAAAACATTGAACAATTATTCTAAGCACATGGAAAAATATAAGGTTTGTAGCTGAACATTTTTGTAGATTTATTTGGTAAATATTTCTGTGCATAACAATATGACTTTGAATAATTTTGAAAAGGTCTTCAAACAGTTTTCAAAATAAGAATCTCAATTTTAAAAATACTTTTGACAAAAACGGAAGAAAATATTGCTATTTTCAAGTTATCCCTCGTCTTGGCTGTCATTTCGAGCAGTTTAAAATGAAAAATGTCTGAACGTGTGAGTGATGGGGTGTGTTGTCATGTAGACGGACATAAATACATGTGTATACATCTTTTTTGTATGCATGTGAGAGAGTGAATGCCACTTAGACATACATGGAAAAAAAAATACGTACATGAGAACACACACCTTCTCTCTCTCTCTCTCACACACACACATACGCGTACATACACACATACACGTACATACACCTTTCACTTTCTCCTCGGGTTCACTTTAAAACAAAAGTAAATAAATAAATAAAAATTATGGAAATTAACGAACAACATTGACATTTCGGCAAGTCAAAACAAAGGATGGTCTCACACACACACACAATATGTATGTATATATATATATATATATATATATATATATAGTAGCTGCTTTCTGGTATACGAGTAAAGCCATTGCCAGAAAGAATCATTGAAATGAGTCATTGGTGATGCAATGTGAGGCCGTTGTATGACTTTTGAACCTGGCCAAAGATTTGCCCATTTTGTTGCCTAATGTACAGCTGTGCTGGCTGGCAGAGGGGACAGGTGCCACACCATGAAGTCTTTCGGCATGCCTTTTCAATCGTCTGACAATATTTGTGTGTATTTGTATAAAAATATAAGGGGTGGATGAAGCTCCTATGTTTAAGAAAGTCGTGAAGGCAATCTATCTTGGAGAAGGTAACTCTGAATTCAAACCCTCCACTGCTGTTGTGGTTAACCTTTGTCTGGACAAGGACTGGGAGAAGGACACACTCTGATAATAATAGTTGCAAGTGAAAATGCACCCAATGATGTCAACCTCTTTTTGGATCGTGCTTTGTAGTTTAGGGAGTGCGGTTAGTTTAGAAAGCATGAAGCAGGGGTATTGCTTGAAAGGAAAAGGAAAGGAGCATCTTGCATGTCCATGGCTGACTGAAGCCAAAAAAAGACACATTCAAACAATAAAAGTTTGATATGAATACTGAGGTATCCCAGTGGGAGGCCATTGCAAAACCGAAAGAGTCATCTACGAAGCTAAAGTGGTAGCAGCAGCAGCTTTCCCAAGGACTGCTACAGCAGCAGTCTTTGGGAGTATTAATACCAACAGCAGCAGCATCACTAGCAATAACAACAACAGCAGCAATCCCTTGTTGACAGAGTAACAAAGTCTTTTCCTCTTCCATTTTCAAGAGGGGCCATTGGCCAACAGGTTTTAGGGTTTGAAGAAACACTGTAAAGCTAAGTGCTTTATGGACTGAAACCCAAGGTAACCGTATAGACCAGCCAAATCTATCTTTATCTATCTACTCTATAACTTCTTTTGGAATATTGGTTGAAGCGATTTGCAACCTTTGTCCATTATCTCATGAGGATCTTCCTCTCCCTTGGGATCTTGTTCCATTTTGTGTTGGCCTTTTACTCTGGGACATTTTTCTGGCATATGGTTTGCATAACAGACATAAAATGCCATTGACTGAAATCAGTAAATAGCAAAACACTGAAATATCCATTTGCCAAATAAATAAATTAAACAATTAAAATCTTTTATTTCTTTTATCAGACAATGAATATCAAAGCTTCAAATGAGTGTGAACTATGTAAGGTATTTGGTACAAGGTCAAAGCACATTTTATCATCTTTTATAAGCAAAAATAAAAAACCAGTTATACTTACTTCAACTGGAGAAGTTAAACCTTTATCTTTTACAAAAAAGAAAAAATTACCCAGATATAAAGTTTTTCTGAAAAAGTTGTCTGAAACCTGTAAGTAAAACAAAAATATTTCTTTTGTTTTTTGTAACTATTTTGCAATATGTTATCAATTTACTTCAAATTTGAATAGATAAGAAGTCTTGACTTTGCCACCATCACCATCAGACCCTGCACTGATAACTTTTCCTCCAATTCTTCCCTCCCAGAATAACAATTCCTTGGCATCAACTATATCAGTATCACCTAGCTGATGGGGAGGGGCTATGCAGGAGAAGTACACTGCTTCTTCATTGACACAAAAATCATTATTAAAAAAAGATAAAATAAAATAACAATTAAAATATGAACATACTGATAGTCCACTGACTGAAACTAGTAAAAGATTCTTGTCATATATAGTTCAGGTGATGTTACCAGCAGAGGTAGGAGCTCTCTGAACTTTGCCCAGCCTATTCTTATTCTAGCAGCTACTCTCTCAGAGCATCCACCCCTGCTACTGACTTGGTCACCTAGGTAACGGAAGCTATCAAGTACTTATAGTTTTTTCCCCTGGCATTTGATAGAGTCTATTTTCTGTACATTTTTCCTATTAATTGTACCTGTGCACCTTCCACACACAAAAACTATTTTCCCTGTTAACCTTCTGATATTGCTGCACCTCTCATGTGTTCATAGTTAACACCAGGTGTATTTATGGAGTTTCTACCTACACCTTTACTACAGATTGAGTTGAGCCATCTACCTGAAGGGATTTGTGATTTGTCTGCTCTCCTACTTACTAAGACTTTCGTTTTTTGCCAGATTAACTCTAAGGCCCTTTGATTTTAGACTTTGCTTCCATCTCTGAAGTTTCTTCTCCAGTTCTGGAAGTGATTCGGCTTATATATATATATATATATATAAAAATGATGTGTGTGTGTGCACGCGCGCATGTGTATGTGTTGTATTTCTTTGGATTAACTACCCTCCTGAGTGCATTACACACACACACACACACACGAACATGTCTTCATCTAGAGCTAGGTTAGTCATTTAAATAAGTTCCTGTAATAATTATATTTTAAAAATCAGAATATAATCATGATGCAAATTTATGACACGATATTTGATTGACAATTAGATTATAAGAAACGAGTCCATTGGTAGTGTTTTACGTGTCTTTTAATTTATAGCTGAAAGTAATGCCCCGAGCAGTAAAGAAGAGTTGGGGGAGAACACAGAGAAGACACAACAAGATTATCAATCAAATATTACACAAGTAAGAATTACTAAATACTTACATCTTTCTTATCTGCTGTCACTCTCAATGCTACCATAAACCTCTGTTGTCCCCTACACCACTCCTATATCTCTCACAATCATTTGCTACAGTCACCTCTATCCTGTCGCTAACCATCTTTCTTCACACTCTTAAGAAGCTTCCTCCTTTATACCTCCCCCCCCCCCTCACTTTCCCAATCAGTCCAATCCTCTCTACCATTTCACCTGTGTTCTTCACCCCCCCCCCCAACTGTACTTTGAAAGTATGGTCTCAGCACGTCTGCACTTATCCTCTTTCACACTTTCTCATTCTAATCCGATATCTCTACCCCTCTCTTTCTCTCCTTTCTTTTCCTACTGGGGAAATTAATAAAGAATTTTTAAAATACAAGAAAAATTGTTCTATTTCATACATTGACTGATTTATTATAACAGTTCAATTTTACTTTGATCACCAGGTAAAAAGTACTGCTAAGTCTTTGATTGAAGCAGCAGAAAAATTATGTATGCCAAAGGGATTAAAATCTCCAGCTAAAACAGGATATACTGCAACTCCTCATCAAAGTATTCCTAGTGAGTTGTATTTCTTGTTTTTATGACAGTCATCTAATAAACTTAATATTCAGAAAGGATCCTCTATTCTATTGTCATTCATCAATTTACTAGATTCACAAATCAAATTGCATGAACCTTTTTTGATAGCAATCCACCTGAGACCATCTCCACAAAAATATCCATCTTCAAGTTCATAGAATTACAATGAAAATTTCATTAAAACATGAAGCACATCATGGGAGAAAGGGAGTCTTCCCTATGTGAACCCAATAGAGGGACTAGCTGTTTGTGTTGACAGTTGTATGATAGATAAGGCAATTAAGGATATGAAGACAGGGACAGCCCCTGACCCATTAGGAGTCACTGCTGAGATACTTAAAATATCTGGCTGGGTAGGATAGAGTCCAGTCACCCAAATAGTTAATCAGGGTATTCAGGAGGGTGTCATCCCCAATGACTGGTGTAGCAGCATTATAGTCAGCTGCCACAAGGGTAAAGGAGATGCCTCAGGTAGAAGTAATTACAGAGGCATCAAGTTGCTGGATCAGGTCATGAAAGGGACAGAAAGAGTTATAGCCCAGTTAATTAGGAGCAGAATCGGATGAGATGAAATGCAGTTTGGCTTTGGGCCTCAGAGAAGCACTGCTGATGTTATCTATATAGTCAGACAACTGCAGCAAAAGTATTTGGCCAAGAATAAACCAATGGTATTTGTTAACTTACAGAAAGCCTTTGACAGAATTCTCTGTTGTATGACATGGTGGGCTCTGAGGAAGTTAGGGGAAGACGAGTGGCTTGTGAAAGCCGTACAAGCCATGTACAGAGGTTCTGTCAGTAAGGTGAGAGTTAACCACGAGTATTGTGATGAATTTAGTGTAGAGGTAGGCATTCATCAGGGTTTGGTTCTCAGTCCCCTCCTATTCACAACAGAAGAATTCAAGACTGGCAGCCCCTGCTCTTATAGCAGATTCTGTAACAGAACTAGAAAAGAAATTCCAGGTGTGGAAACAAAAGGCCTTAAGGTTAACTTTTAGCAAAGACTAAGGTTCTAGTAAGCTAGAAAACAGACAGGACCCTTCCTCTATCAAGTAAATGTATAAAAGGTCTAGGAAGGAACACCAGTACAAGCTATGACACAAGAGCTACAATGGAATAATAAGAAAGTTTCAATGTACATGTGCAACAGAGCTTTAGTGTCATCATCATCATCATCATCATCGTTTAGCGTCCGCTTTCCATGCTAGCTAGCATGGGTTGGACGATTTGACTGAGGACTGGTGAACCAGATGGCTGCACCAGGCTGCAATCTGATCTGGCAGAGTTTCTACAGCTGGATGCCCTTCCTAATGCCAACCACTCCGAGAGTGTTGTGGGTGCTTTTACGTGCCACTGGCACAAGGGCCAGTCAGGCGGTACTGGCAATGGCCACGCTCAAAATGGTTTATTTTACGTGCCACCTGCACAGGAGCCAGTCCAGCGGCACTGGCAACGACCTCACTCGAATGTTTTTTCACATGCCACCAGCACAGGTGCCAGTAAGGCGACGCTGGTAACGATCACGCTCAAATGATGCTATTTACGTGCCACTGGCACAGAAGCCAGACAACTGCTCTGGCAATGACCACGTTCGGACGGTGCTCTTAGCGCTCCACTGGCACAGTCTAACACCTTCTATTCCACTGTTCAATAAAAGATGTTTTTAAGAAAGAGATTCTAATCCTCCGTCCCCCTCTCTCTCTCTCGCCCTTTCTCTCTCTATCCCTCCCCCCTCTCTGCTGTTAAACTTTATGATTATCTTTTCTTCCCTTTCAGGATCTCCAGGATTAGTAAAGCTAAAGGATACTTGGCAGTAAGTGTCATCATCATTATCATTATAATTTACTGCATCATCATCATTGTATGGGGGGGGGGGGTGCATGGCCTAGTGGCTAGGGTGTTGCACTCATAATCACAAGATCACGGTTTCAATTCCTAGGCCAAGCAGTGCAGAAATATGAAGCATTATGTTAGTCTTTTAGTAAGAAGTGTTGCCATCAAAAAATTTCGTAGAAGCTTCAACTATGTTTCACACATGAACCTGCTGGTTAAAATTCCTATATTCAGGTTTCATCCGTCTCTTTTAAAAGCTTCCTACCATGGCATATGTCTTAATGGAACTCCTTCACCCAACTCTTTGATAATTCTACTGTGTCACAAGGTTTAGTTTTGTTCCTCACACTCTTCCTACCTACTTGCCATTACCTCCCACAATATCTACCCCTATGTAAGCATACCACCCTTTATTCTTCCAGAGCCAAGTGTCAGCCCATATTTAACCTTGACACTTCAAACCTGCCCTGACTCCATTAACACAAATCTAAAAAAAACATTTTATGTGAATTCATAAATCTTGTCTTCTTCCACTCAATCACTGCTTGTATTAAGCATCATACATCCATTGCTAAATTATTATTAACATTACAGCACCTAAATTATCAATATACAAAGGGACAAAAAACTATTGGTCTTCTTAAATTATTTATATTTAAGGGTTTGATGTAAAATATTTATTTTCTTACCTATCTATATTTATGGGCGTGAGTGTGTGTTCTAAATACCTAACAATCCACAATATTAATTACAATATGAATGTATACAGTAATTTTATTCAAACACAATCTTAGAAGTTCATCTAAGTTTTCAATGTTGTTATTTTCTTCCCAGAAGGGTGTAGAGTATTTGAAACAAGAAGAATTATTAACAATAAATGTTGTAGAATAAAAGAAAGGTTATTTCACAAAATTAGGATAAAGTGTTTTATTTTTCGTATTTCATTGAGTAAACAGAATATGGCTTTCGAATATGTGACAATTTATTTCATACTAATTATTCACTTTTGGTTAACTTGTGTATGTTGTTTGATGGAAATATATATAAAATTTTCTATGAATAAATTTTTCTGTTAGATTTTCAGATCCTGATATTCAAAATGCAGATAATCAAGATGCTTTAAATCAGAAAGACAAATCATCTGACCTATTCCCTAAGTTGGATTCGTTAAGTTTGTTTCAATCTATTTTATTTAATTTGTTAAAACTTTATAAATTTATTAGTTAAATTTAGTTGATGGAAAGTATGGAAGCCTAGCATACATTACCATCATTATCATTGTTTTAAGAGCCACTCTCCCATGCTTGCATGACAGGTGCCCTTCCTGTTGCCAACCTTCATGTGTTTCTAACGAAATTAGTATTTCCTCTTAGCTGGACATATTTTCATGGAAGATTGAAAGTGAATGAGTCCACTTGCATGATGCTGATGCTTGTTTATCAGATGAGGCCAAGACAAGAACTCACACTCGCATGCACACTTCACATACGTGTGTGTGTGTGTGTGTGTGCTGTCAGATGTTATCCATAAATCAGGAACAAAAGCACAGTCAATATAAGTCACAGAGCAGAGTTATATTTTCACAGTCAAACAATGTTACAAGTTATGGGTGTATAACTGGTCAGAAAGTTGGTCTTGTGCTGATTATTGCCACTAAACAATATTGACGTCTCTGCAGGTATACTAGCTGGAAGTAACATGGCTAGAGGTACATAGACTAGGTTCATTTGGCAATAGTATGAAGATGGAACAAAATTTTAGTGGAATATAAAGTTAGGTGAAGATGTAATGCAAAGACAGGAGGAAAAAAGAGTTATTAATCCCATGGATTGATGTTAAAAAGTCACACTATAAAAACGGGTAAATGAAAATTTTAAGGTTTGAAAGATGTATTGAAATCCCTGGATGGTGAAATTGATAGTAATAATAATAATAACCAAAATTGTTGTTATTGGCAATGAAGAATAATTTTATTTGTAATAAAGGGTAAATCGTAGTTCTGCCTCTGAAGTGGAAGGTGTATATGAAAAACTGAGGGATTTGCATGTGTGAGACAAGGTTTTTCACATTGAGAAAAACCCAACAATTTTTCAACTGGAATTCAAATCATAAAAAGACACCTTCCATTATTAACTGATGAAAGTATGAAAGATCAGACCGAAATGAGACATTGTCAGTGTAGTTTTTCACATGTATGTGTAAGGGGAAATAACCATTGCCATACCAACATTAGTTGAGTTTGTAAAATCATACCACCGTTGAGATTTTTATAATAGAAATAAAAAGAATGGTGAACATAACAGGATAAAATAAAGTAAATGTTAAAATAAATGCTACAAAAGTTGGTGTAAAGACAAGGAATTATAAATCATACTGCTAGGTTAAATAGGTGTAGGGTTGGTTGGTGACTATTTTCTTGCTAATGTATGTATATGTATACTGTCACTTACAATTCCCTAGAGGTAAAATACAATCAGGTAGTTTACATTTTTTTCCACCACATATGCATTCAGTAGTGCCTGTGTTATTATCAGCAGCAGTGGCAGTAGTAGTAGTAGTAGTAGTAGTAGTAGTAGACTTTGGCTATTTTTTGTACCATTGTTCCCTTTTTTTTTTCAGAGACTAATGATCAAGAAGGAAGCATGACTATTCACCAACAAGTAAGTGTGTGTATAACGCTTTCACAGTATATTGACAACAGAGAGTAATCTAGTATTAGAGCACACACACACGCACACACACACACACACATATATATATATATATATATATATATATATATAATCAAATAATAAGCAACACGGATTTCAAAAGTGATTGCAGTACGCACGTTTCATGCTACTTCAATTTATTTAAGTAATGTGAGCATTACCTTAAATGCAATATGAAGAGCAATCTTCAGCTGCACGAAAAAATGTAGAAAAAAAGACATTACAAATGTGGCTACATATTAAAACCAAGTGGGAGAGAGCAGAGGAAGAATATATAAGTCCATCTGATAGACCCTGCTATGTCAAGATGGACTTATATATTCTTCCTCTGCTCTCTCCCACTTGGTTTTAATATGTTGCCACATTTGTAATATGTCTTTTTTTCTACATTTTTTCGTGCAGCTGAAGATTGCTCTTCATATTGCATTTAAGGTAATGCTCACATTACTTAAATAAATTGAAGTAGCATGAAACGTGCGTACTGCAATCACTTTTGAAATCCGTGTTGCTTATTATTTGATTTTAATCACCCATCCTTTTGGGATGTGATATTCGGGTGCCTTCGCATAAGTACCATATTCAAGCCTTGAATCTATATATATATATATATATATATGTGGCAAAGTGAGTGGTAATTGAAAGAGAGAGATAGAGTGAGGCAGAGAAAGAGAGGGGGGTAATGGTCAGACCACGAGGAAGAAAAATATTCTTTTGGGATTTGTGTAGCATAATTTAACGAGACAGCAAATGTTGATAAATAGTAAAATAGAATTGAAAAATCTGAGAGTTTTCGGTCAGCTAATCTAAGACAAAATTAGAGAAATAAGTGACTGTGTGATAAACTTTAATAAATGAATAAATATGTTGCGGTTAAGGAAATGCATGAACTAAGGTTATCTTAAAGCAACAACGAGGAAGACAAAACTATTGAAATTATATTTACATGATGACATGGTAATGAAATCTATGGAAGAAATTGACCAAGGAAGGCCATGCTATGGTCAAATTTTGCTTCACAGGTAAATGGTTATATAATAGTCTGCAGACCTCTCCAACCACTGTTAATATGTAAAAACAAAAATTCAAGACACAGAAACAATATATTCACACAAGACATTTAATAAAGTGATGGTTTACTAGTAGGGTTTATTTATTTCTTTTATCAATTTCTTTAAATTAAATTCAGTTGAATTTTAATTAAATAATTGATATTAACTGTTATGAAATTCTATAAACAGATATTAAAGACAATATCAACTCCTATCTCTGTGACCAAGGAAGACATTCTCAATTTGAAAGATGCATTTGTGAAAGTAACGCCAAAAATACCTGAGAAGGAGGAGAAAGTTTCTGCATCATTGGAAAAGAGTGAACCACAGGCATTGAAGAAAATGAAAGAAGAAATAGCTTTAAAGTCAACAAAAATAAAGCAATTCTGTAAGATTACCCACCATAATTTTTGTGGGGCAACCAATGAATTTCAAATTCCATCTCCTTTTACAAAAGCCACCTGGAAATATCATACACCAAGCAAATACCAAACACATTTTCCTATCAAGTCATGCAGAGTAAAGTATTTGTTTTTATACTAAATTTACTCATAAATTACTGTTCTATTAGGGTTTATTTAAACTGGACCAATATATATAAATGTTTTTGCTTTTTAGTTTACTAATATTTCTCTATGAAATTAATTGCTCACTAGAAAAATTGTACTGTTGATGCACCATATACAAGCCTTGTCAATTCACTCTATACATACTCTGTTGAAGCACCATTTACATGCATTGTTGATAAGTATGTTTTCATGTACATGAGAACACATTAATTATTGCCAACTAAGTCAGTCTCTCTTTAGCTTTTTGCTGTTCATTTAAAGACCCATTTAATTGCTTGAAACTTTAAGAAAAACTTGTTGAAAATTTCCTTGTAATCATGATTAGCTAATACAATATTTTTTATTTACTTTCAAAAAACTTCTTATCATATATAAAGCAAAACAAAACTAGTTTATAACATATTTAGTTCTGTATCTTAAGCATGTTTCATTAATAATGAGAAGAAAATAAATTATATAAGGAAAACCTAAGCAGATTGCTTTGTCAAAATCTTCAAATTATATAACTCTCATTAGTAACCTTTAGTATTCATACTAGACTGCCAACAATATTACAGTATCAACTCAGCATTCCAGAATCAATACTAAAGGTTACTAACAAGAATTACACAATCTCTGAAAATTTGACAAAACAATCTGCTTATAAAGTTTTCCTTGTGTTAAGTGGCTATTTATTTCATTGTTATTGAAATGCATTCATGGTGAAGTAACTAAATATTTTATGAACAAACTATAGAGTCCAACCATATCAAACTTGGACATTTTTGTCCAAGTCCTTCTCACAGTTTTCCTTCAGAATATACGTGAATAGAGACATAGTTCTAAATACTGGTAATTTGTTGTGCAATTTTTATCTAAATCACACTAAATTAATATATAATATAATATATATCTTTGGAACAGTGAAACTCAAAGCAGGTAACATTAATAATAGTGTCTTTGTATAGAAGAAGTCTGAAGCTACTTGTGGCACTCAAATCCAAATTTTCTGTAGACATGACAGATGTTCTACCATTCACTCCTTTGAATTTCTTTTTCCATTTTAGAATCTTCAAGAGAATATGAAATAAATCTATTTTGAAATGGAGAAGCTCAAAGCAGATCAAGATTTCTATCCAAGTGGTTTTCTTAACCCAATATTTGCACACTTTTATTTATAGCTTTATCTGCTTCAAGATCCATCATTCCAAAAAATGAATTCATATTGTCTTGAAGTTTCTAAATTCTTATGACATCAGATTATTGACACAGATAGTTTGACAAAATTCTCAATATTGACACAGTGTCAGGTGGTGGTGTTCAACTTTTCCTACAGAAACTCGTCTTTTTACAGAAAATAAATTTCATTTCTCTATTTCGATTAAAAACCTTCCTTCATTGACAATATTTGAATTAGATCCTACTTGGAGAAAAAAGTTGTGGACACCTGTAAATAGTCTTTAAAATGAATTTCTTACCAAATAGTAATTCTAAAATAACTTTGTATTTTCACAGAAATACCATTTGCTGTCTAAAAATGCTTTCAAATAATTAATAAGCATATAAATTAAGAAATTGTTAAATTCCATGAATTCTCAAGTTTTTATCTTTGTACATTCATTGAAAGAATATTCTATTTTTCAATAAGAAAATTCTTTATAACTTATCAGGAAAGTATAACAACAAACCGTTTGCCAGATGATGATGATGGCCAAACTACATTCACTGCCAACATAATGATGGATTGTGATTTCAAAAAGGATTTAAATGAACTGGAGTCTAATGCTGAAAAGCTAGTAAGTAAACTGAAATCCTTTATGTAAAGCTGGACATGTTTGAAGCTGGCTTTTTTTGTGGAACACCCTGCTTGAAACTGATTTATAAAGTAAGATAAGAAATGTGTGTGTGTGTGTGTATAAAGTTAGGGTAAATCCCAGCTGTTTCCTCTTGAAGTACATCTGCTTATTCCAATATTACAATTGATGTGTATTTATAGTTGGTGCTATATACGAGTCAAAATACATATTAAAATTGAGAATAATGGAAAAGTTATCTGCAGAGTTAATTTATAACAAAACGGGGAAAATGGAGATCTTTTGGTATTATTTATTCTCCATTACACATGTTTCATTTGCTAATAGGAATCACAAAGATTTACATGTTAGATAGACATGTGAAGAATTTCCTATTAGAAAGTCTTCAAATAAAGAATTATTATAATTATTCTTTATCTGAAGAACTTGTCATCTTTTCCATCTCACCTATTCTTTACACTCTGCCACCACCATCCTCATCTGGCAAATTATCTGCACCCAGCCAGGCATCATCAGTTTACCTGTCAGTATTTCAAAACAATCACACATACACACATGTACAACCACATACTTACATCCACTCACACACAGCACATTTCACAGTAGGGGGTTTGGCTAAATTGATCAGGTGGCATTTGGGGTGAGAGGCAAAGTTTAGCTCGTAGTCCTTGAGTGTGATGAAGCTAATTGCCATCTTTTGGGTTTTACTGTTAATGTTGTTGTATGTGTTTGGGGAAGCATGCCTGTGTTTCTGTGTAATTGTCTAAAAGGCTATCAGGTGTGTCTCTATTTTATATTTGCTTTTAGTCTTATCCAAGAAGAGTAAGGACTTGTCAGAGATTTTTATTTGTTATATGTCTGCACAGAGTTTGTGTTGAAAAAAGGAAGAAAACTTACGGAGTCTTCGCTTGGGGATGATGCCCAATAGGTCTGCTTCAAAGGTTTCAAGCTCTTTGCTCCTGGGTGGAAACCTACTACATCTGATCCTGTACATGTTGGCATGCCTTGTTCAAAGAAATACACCTTGCATCTCATGCACCAGAAGAGGTCTACCATTTTCTCTAGCAGCATTTTTGTATAGACCTCATTGGACAGTGTTGGAATATTCTTTGTAGAATAACCAATGTCGTAACATTGCATATTATCCAAGAGTTTGTGGGAATTGTGAATGTTCAGAGAACGCAAGGCATCGGTATAGATTGATAAATAAATTAATTAGAATTATTTGAGTATATACGCACATTTACATGACATAAATTATACATCAAATGAATGTTGAATAGGTATTCTTAGAATTAAAAACCTTGCACATCTAATCTATAATAAATGGACATTTACAGTTACATTAAATTTTAAAATTTAAATTGGCATCTTCCAGTTATACAAATAAAAATATATCTTTCTGAAGAATTTTTCTGATTTTAATTTCCTGATATTATTTCACAATATAATATATATAATCACTCATATTAAATGTATAAATACTTTAATAGTATTAATACTTTGATACGAAAGAGCACTCACTGTAAATTCAGTATACAATATCCTCATTGAATATATTTAACTAAAGATTTATATACCATCCACACACACACACACACACACACACACACACACACACATATACCATTGTACTTAGCTATCTTTCTATTTGTCTACACCCTATCCACCTACTTTCTTTCCTACCTATCTACTTACCCAACCATCTATCCTATGTTTGTCTCTACTTACTCATCAACCCTATCTTTTTACATATTAATATATTTCAGCTTTCTGAGCTTCAGATCACAATTGAAGGAAACGAAGTCCCAACAATGCTCAATGATGACCTGTATTTCTGGACATTATCACCACCGAAACTTAATATAACTGCAAAGCATGTTAAGAGATTAATGTTTCCTCTCTACCAACAATCACAAGCTTCAGATGTTTTACATTATAGAAAAATTGATCAATCGCAGCAGTTTACTCCAACTTTTAGCCACGTATCACCAAAAGAGGGCCACAAGGAAGGGCAGAATGTTGTGTAAGTTACAGTTCCATCTTTCTATGATTTTGTTTGAAAGTAAGGTTTCGCTGAAGATTGTTTTGTAGGATGAAGAGAAACAGACGAGATAAATATCTAAAATAGCAGTATGTTTAGGATTTATTTGGATGTAATAAACTGTAACTGGGAGTATTCTGTGTATGTGTGTCTACAAGGTATGTTCCAAAAGTATATTCTCCTGCCAAAACTAGTGCTGTGTAGGCAAAATCCTTTGAGTGGGAGACGGTGCCACCCTTCTTGTGCATGCATGAAAACTTTCATGCTGGCAGGCTCTGTCAATTCCCAGCTGTTATGCCTTTGAGTACAGATGTAAGTGCATGCTTGTTGGATTTTCGTTTACACGTAAGATGACCAAACACATTGAGCAAGAGACCCTAAACCTATGTTTCATCATCAATGATGATGGTCTTCATGAAGTCTGGCATGTGGTTTGCACAGTCCATCTTGTCCTGAGTGATTTCCCTGTTTTTGCTGCTCTGCCAGCACCTTGGGGACAAATTTTACCTACGCACTCTCTGCATGCACAAATCCCCAGTTAAATTGGAATGCACTGATTTTGCATTTATTCCCACTTCATGAGTAATTTCTTGGATTGTTACACAACAGCTTTCCATGATTATTTGCCAAACCTTCTCAATCAACTCCTCATTTTGGCTTGTAAATGGCCTACCTGAGCTGGATGCCCTTCACATACATACACACACTTTAAGGTAGTACTTCATAATGGCAACGATCAAATGACTGAAACAAGTAAAAGAACGAAAGAATATACATGTGTATATATATATATATATATATATATATATATATGTAACGGTTATAGATTGAACGAAACGGAAGGGTTTCGGCCTAGCTAAAGACGTCTGGGACATATCTTGCAGGCGTGAAGTGGATTCGATCCACTATGCCACAAATTTGAATTAACACTGCGTCAGAACTTTTCCCGCGGTGGAACAACGGTTTTCTTCTGACAGCAGTTAGATATGTCCCAGACGCCTTTAGCTAGGCTGAAACGATGTCTCCACCACTTGACCCTTTCTGACCTCATTTTTAGCTGAAGAATATTAAAAGATTACCTATTAAGTGTTCAGTTAAAAACACTATATCATCTATTTTTTCTGATGATCAAAATAAAGTTAATAATTTTATAATGCTTTCAAAGACTCTTTGAATAAATTTAATATTAAAAGCAGCATTTTAAATGGACAAGTTAAACTTAAAACTTTACTATCTTACAGTCAGCAAAGCAATAAGTATTGACCTAGTGTTTATATTTTGATAGAAATGTAAATAAAATGAATTCTTTTATATATTTCAGAGAAAGCATTACATCTGGTCTTTCAGTTGGTGGAAGCTCATCTCAATTAGTAATGTCAGAAAGTGTAAGAATTTTAGTTAATTTTCCTATCAGCATTATCATTTATTGCATTTTTTTATATTTCTCTTGATTTGCTATTTAGCTAAACCTCTTTATCTGTTTACTCTTTTAGCTAATCTTTTATCACCATACCAACTGAGCATAGCTCTCAGGTCTACCATACAAAACCTTCACTCTTTAAAATCATTCATATTGAAATAAAAACCTTCCACTATAATTTTATTTAAAACATATCATTAAGTTAAGTTTCCAAACACCAGAATAAGCACATGCAACACTCTTGGAGTGGTTGATGTTAGGAAGGACATCCAGCCATAAAAACCATGCCAAATTGGAGTGGAACCTAATATAGCTCCCCAGCTTACCAGAGCAGTCGAGTTTATTTCAGATATTCTCATTTTCAAAATCATCTCTAACCTGGCAAAGGGTAAAGGAACTCAGAAGAGTCAATGGCCATTCTGAAAATGGGTAGGTAGAACCCGTGAGCCTTGGTTGGCAGTCTGTCTAGGAGAAGGAACACTGATTTAAAACTGGGGCAGATAGGACTCCTTAGTAACAGTGGTGACAACATGTCAGTGTCCAACGGTTCCATGCGTGGGATGACACACAGAAATGTGAAGGGAACAGGCTCGACTTATGGGTAGTAAGAGCTCTGCAGTTTTGGTTGCCAGTCTTATTAGAAATGGTGTCTTGATAAAAATACTGGTTGGTGGCTAACCTTAAAACACAAACCTCAATGTTGAGTGAAGATGTCTAATACAAATGTAGGAAATAATGGTGTTAATGAGGCTGGAAGCAAAGGTGGAAGCCTTTTGCCTGGCAGGTGGACTGTGGTTGAGCAGTGCAGGCCTGGCCATCCTCCAGAGACTGCTTGTACACAAAGCCAGGGGCAGAGAAGAAGGTAGGATGAGACAAACCGAATGGTAATTAAATGCTGGATCAGGGGCAAACCCAGCAGAAGGGGATTCCAACAACACATGAAAGCAAAATGGAATGAAAGTGGCGAACTGGCTGAATTGCTACTCTATTGAACGAAATACTTAGCAGTGTTTCTTCCAGCTTTTTATATTTTGAATTCAAATTCCGTTGGGGCCAACTATGCTTTTCATCCTTTTGGGGTTGATAAAATGAGCACCAGTTGAGTACTGGAGATGATGTAATCAACTGATCCCTTCCCTTAAAAGTGCTGGCCTTGTGTCTAAATTTGAAACCATTTCCATTGTGAATTCATATCTAAATCAAATTTTTACTATATTTTTTTTAAATAATCTACAAGGGGTTTAGGAATCTGTGATTCTTGTTTTTGAGGGTAGAAAACAATTTTGAAAGCCAAGAATTAGTATGAGAACAACTTAGAAAGAATTTCTGACAGAAATCCTGATAATAATTCCAGAAAAAGAGGTGTAAGAAGAATATTTTTATATTTGCAAATTTTATGCCTGATTCTTTTGTTTAATTTTAAACAATTTCTTAACTGTACATTTTCTTTATTTCTAGCTTGCAGATAAGGAAACTGTTGCTGAAGGTCAGTGTATTCAATTAATTATTCTTTTGATTCTGTTTGATGACTACTTATGTTTTCATCAGTAAAAACATCAGTAAAAAACGTAAAAATACATTAGCCATTTTATTTATTTTATTTCCTTTTTTTACACAGAATCAACAACTCTGGTTAAATCCACAGACAAGGTTCCATCAGCTGTCCAGTAAGTATTTTAGTATAGTTTTGGCTGGGAATTGGAAAACCATCTAGTTTTAGAATTTGTTTATTACCTTCTGGTATTTTTTTACATCCTTTAATTGGTTTGGACTGAGCCCAAGCAGGAGCTCTGCATTTCAAGAGTTTAATCCATTTTATTGATCTCAGTACGTATTTCAATGTGGTACTTAATCTCTATTTCGCAAACTTCTAAGTTACAGGGCACAGCAATACCAATTTTTATCCAAACAAGGACATGCACATAACCATACATGCATATTTAATTTTCTGATTAAAATAGTGAAATGTTTCAAATGCAAAAATATTCCAGTTAGATGAAATTCTCATCATCACAATAAGTTGATTGGAGAGAGAGAGAGAGATATCAGCCTTTGTATTTACCTTCCCCCTTTTCCCCTCTTCCAAACGACAAATTTAAAAATAAAAATAAATAAAACAAGAGATACTAAATAAAGAAGGCTTATATCCTTATCAGGAATTGCTACTCTGTATATTCCTTATCACTGCCTTCCCTTTGATTAACTTCCAGTGTAATTATGTGGATATGTATGCTTATTTGTGTGTGTATACATATACACTTGATGTTATACCTTCATTTTAGTATCGTATGATTATATTCGTTTGTATGATTTATGTCTCAGTGTACCTGTAACTATTTTTTGTTTTAATTTTAGTATTTATTTGTGTAACAGTTTGTTGACACATATTAGTATGTTTGGGCTGTGTATATATTTGGGAATATATATATATATATATGTGTGTGTGTATATATATATATATATATATATATATATATATAAAGATTTTTTTTTTTTTTGCAACACGTAAATACTGAACAGTGTCTATAAAGGATAAAATCCTTTTTAAGAGCAGAAAAATTTGCTGGCAACGAACCTCATGTCTGCCAGACTTCTTCATGTCATTTAGCTTGCATGAGTTAGTTGGTTTGACCAGAGCTGGCAAGCCAGAAAGCTACAGCAGGTTCAAGTCTGATTTGCCTTGGTTTCTATGGCTGGATACTCTTCCTAATGCCAACCACTTAACAATGTGTGCTGGGTGCTTTTTATGTGCCACCAGCTTAGATTGCTTTTTGCTTGGCACTGGCACAAGGCTCTTGCAGGCCAATCCTCTTTAGCAGAGGATGCAGCCTTATCACTTCTGCTGAAATACCTAGATATTAGCTTACTACATGCACACCACATTAATGCTACATGCACATCACATTCGTGCTACATGCACAGTTTCTCATTTTCTTTTCTGTTTCAGGGAAGCAAGTGGGCATGAAGGAGCTGGTGTGTGCCCTTCAGCATCCTACCTTGCAACTCCGGGGCAGCCATCAAGTGCTGCAAGAGGATCCTTATCTGCAGATAATATCTTCAGAACTTTGAGGATGTCAACGTAATATTTAAGTTTTATTTTATTATAGCTGCTTATTGAAAAAAAGATTAATGATAATTAGCCTCAACTATTATTAAACTATATGTATTTACTTTAGTTTCATTTTCTGTTTTATCAAAATGAAAGAGATGAACGTGGGAAGTTTCTTTCTCCTGATGATGTTTATTCTGTAGAAAGTTCTTTCACTGAGAGAGCTCCATGGTAAGATTTATTTAATTTAATTTTTATGTAAACATTATCGGTTGCACATACATAGTGTATATGTTTTTGTTTATTGATATCTACCATTCTCAGTGATTCCAAGGTGAGTTGTCTCACCTGGTTTGTGATATTCAGGTGTTCTTTAACTCTTAGCATCATTTCGACAGCTTTCCCTGGACATTGTCCCACAGCAAATTTCACATATATACTATGTATGTGCAACTGATAATGTTTACATTACAAGAACTGCTTTTAATTTGTAATTTAATTTAATTTTATATTTTTATATCACATCTGGTAAACAATGGTACCATTAGTTACAGGTTTCTAACTGAGCAATCATTGGTTCCTTGTATTTTTGGTGGTGAGAATGACTCAGGCAGAACAAATACCCACACAGGGTATTTTTGTTCAAAAGCACTGGTTTTCCTGTTTCCTTACCAATGTTGGAAATGTCAGCACTATATATCAGGGAAAGATGCACATACATTTGTGTGTGTGTTGTACGAAGATTAAACATTTAAACATGTCTGGGCTTAATTTGTCGAGTTTAAATTGTTCACATTCTCTATTTATGATTCTAGCATACGTGATGAAATCTTCTATTTCAAATTTAGACAATCCCAGTGAATATTAAATAGTGAACATCTTTCACTGAATATTTTAGATAATAGCTTAATCGTTTCCTCGAAATAAATTTTAGATGGTTTTTCTCAGCAAAATATAATTACAAAACTTTTCAGGTTCTGCTGGTGATAATTTCCTTAAAAGAAGACGTACCTTCTTTTCATCCATCCAGCTTTTACACTCTTCCTTTTAATCCCTTCTTCTGGATTATACGTAAATTCTTCAATTGAATTAGCAACCGTGTCTGCCGAGAGTGAAGCTGAAGTGTTTTTTGACTGCAGCAATAATTCCAACAACTGTTGATTTTGTTGTTGTTGTTGTTGCTGTTGTTCTTGTTGCTGCTGTAGTTGCCGTTGCAGCTCTTGTTGTTGTAGTTTCCATTGCAACCGAACCATGGAAGCTAATAAGTCTTCCATACTAAGTATGCCCTCCATGAGCTTCGAAAGTCTTGTCAACACTGTTATATCCTTCTTTGAACTCCCTGTATTTGCCACTTTATAACGTGGACTTGTAACAAGGTTATAACAATACAAATATAAATCAGAAACAGCACATAACAAACAATATCTCTTCTCAACAACTTCTTTGACTCTTCACAAAGCGCCTGCACACACACACACACACACACACACACACACACACACACACACCACACTGCCATCACTGACAGTGCACATGCACCTTTATACAGTTTAGGGCAGTTAACTTGCTTCCCCACAGAGGTAGTATCAGGATTTCACCCCAACCGAATATTATCTAATATTGGTACAAAGCCACACATGTTATGGGTGGAGGATATAGTTTGATTAAATCAAGCCCAGGACTTATCTGATATTCTGTCAACCCCAGGAAGGTGAAAGTGAAAGTTGACCTTTTTCAGGATTTCAACTCACAATGTAAAGCTGTAACTAAATGCTGAAAGTCATTTTGTCCAAAATTCAAAAAAATTTACTAATCCACAAAACTTCAGTTCTGAGGGTTGTTAAAATAAATATTATTTAAGTCTTGTGGTTTTATTTCAGGGCACAAAGTGAAAGTGAATATTCAAGAATCCAAAGTTCAGTTGATGTTGAAAGCATTCTGGAACCTCCAGTCATTCTAGAAACAACCTTATCTACAGAAAACATCTTCAATGTTGAGAAAACCTCCAGGTGTATAGCTGCTTCTTAACAAAACATATTTGTAGATGTTTCACTTTCAAAACTGTGTTTCCAAAATTCCATTTATCTATTTTTATTTTTCAGTCGGAAGAGAAAGGGTACTGCATCTGACTATTTCTGAAGACTTTGCAATTGGTCCCCACAGACCTTCATTTTGAGATGTGTTGATATAATAAACAGTGATCAAGAAGACATGTAACACTCAGGGAGTTGCTTATATGACAAGCTTCCACTCTTGCACATCTGTTGTTCCGCATTTCTTATACACACAAGCAACTAGGAACCAAATTTCACATAATATGTTATGGTTCGTAAGGCAGCACGCTGGCAGAAGCGTTAGCACGCCAGGCAGAATGCTTAGTGGTATTTCATCTGCCTTTATATTCTGAGTTCAAATTCCGCCGAGGTCGACTTTGTGTTTCATCCTCTCGGGGTCAATAAACTAAGTACCAGTTGCTTGCTGGGGTTGATCTAATCGACTGGCACCCCTCCCCAAAGATTTTGGGCCTTGTGCCTAGAGTAGAAAAGAATCTATTGTGGTTAGGGTTAGCGTCTAGGTGTATACTGCATTGTTGTGATATTGATGCAATATTGAAACAATGTTATGTTGTTTGTGTTGTATAGCCCTAGGTCAGCTTAACCAACCTGACCTGCACCAGTATTACAAGGATTCAATTTAAAACCTTATAATTCTTTTGTTTTTTTTTTTGTGTTGTTGCCACAGACTGCATCCTGCAGCAGTTGAAAGTGAACCTTCCTACTTTGATATTGAAACATTTGCAAAGCAAAGAGGCAAACCGTAAGAAAATATTTTTACTAAAGAAAATTAACATTATGTTTTATCTTTTACTTGCTTATTTTATTAGACTGTGGCCATGCTGGGGCACTGCCTAGAAGAATTTTTAATCAAATGAATCAACACCAGTACTTTTTCTTTAAGCCTGGTATTTATTGATCTAAATCATATTTCAGCCATGTTAATGACTTAATCTTAAATGAAGGAGAGTGGAACATTCTTCTGATAGGCTCAAAATAGGTTCAACTGGAGAAGTTTTGTGACACGAACAGATTAATAATATAACAACCATTATGCCATTCTCATGAAACAACTAAAACCTGTTGTTAGCAGATGACCTGGATTACATGGCAGTAATTAATAGAACACTCCTCATTAACATATGTTGCAACACTTCTCTAGCCCCCCCCCCCCACCCACCCACCCACCCACCCACCCACCCACCCACCACCACCACCACCACCTTTATCTGTACATGTTGCAGTAGTCCAGCTGACCTTCATTTGTGTATGGTCAAATGGTCAAAATATTGTTGAAATATTTACAATAAAGCTGGAAACCCTTTTTTTGTTTTTTTAGTGGTGATGGGGGGGGGGGGGTTATTTTTTTTATTTCCAACTTGCTTTGGTGTAACTATCTCAATCATTTAATTTGTTTCACAATAAATTTTCTTGTGTTCTCTTCCTTCTAGTTAATTTATCTCTTTCCATCCCTTCTCATTAACAATAATTATTTTTTATCTATTATTAAAAATTTGGATATGCTATTCAATAAATCAAAGGTAAATAAGCACAGCTGTTTTTCTTTAATCTTCTAAATTTTTCAGTATAATTCATATTTTTATTAATTCTTGTTACAGATCTGATTTAGATATTGATGTGTGGATCAAAGAAATCTGGAATACCTGGAGCAGTGAAATATCTCCAGGCTTTAAAACAGAACTTCTGAACAGGACAGATATCTATGAAGAAATCAAGTTAAACCATTTGTTGCAGTGTACATTTAGGTAATGATATATGTTTAATATTACATTTAATAACTTTGTTAACATTTCAACTGTCAGAGCATAGTTATTTTCTTTCCACTAAAATTCTGATCTGCTTCAAGTCCACAAACGTTTAAAGAATTTGGTAGAGGTTAGGGTTAGGGTTTTATTTTTTTGAAAATTAGCCATGTCAATTTTTACAAGTATTTGTTATGGCAGTGGGATGACTTTCTCACAACAGAGTCTGATTTCATCCCCTAAACTTAGGTTTTCATGCCTTTAGTGTTGAAGCATACAACAGCTTCACAAGCCTTGCTTCTGTCCACAGAATTCTATCAGAACAAATCAAACTCAGCTTGCATGTATGTACAACATCAAAGAAAAAGCAAGCATTTGACTGGTATATCCTGAAAAGGGATACAGATCTGCAGCAAATGTACAGTATCATGGTAAAAAAATGATTTGATGCACTACAAAACAGCTCAGAGTCAATAACCAACCTATACAAACACTTCATCACAGCTAACAGAGAAGCAAATGATAGCACCAAAGAAGTGCTGTTCTAAGAAAAGAGCATCAAGAGTTATTACAGCCAGGCAGAATGTGCAAAGAGCATTGAACTGCTATCAAGAGAATCCTAATGAAGAACACAGGCTGGAACTACAAGCTGCCAAAGCCACTCTTCAAAATGCCTGTGACACCATTCAGGAAGTGTAATTGGATTGCATGATTGCAGTCAAGGCAGCAGATGCAAATTTAATGCACAAGAAAGCTGGAAATTGATAAATGAAATAAGCAGAAGGAAAACAGCTAAGTTGGGCATCATTCATGGAAAGAGCAGAGAGGAGCATGTGCAGAAGTAGGATCAGCACACTTGAGTCAATTGCGTCGAAAGTCTTCCCCTTTGTAAGCAAAGAAGATGACGAGATTCAACCTGTTTTCAATGATCTCACATATAAAACTGGACCATTTGATTTGGAAGGACTTCAGACTACCAAGAATAGACTAAAAGAGGGAAAAACTGCTGGCACTGATGGAAGAGGTGCAATCTGCATAAAATAATACTGGATATTGGGAATAAGCTCTTGCAGAACCAAGAAAGTCTAGATCAGTGGTCTGAGATTGACTTGATACCAATCTCAAAGTCAAGAAATCTCAGGAATTGCATTGTCCAATATCTCACTCCAAGTCATCAACCAAATGGTCCTCAACTGTTGCTTTATAAGCATCTGAGATGAAATGAAAATGGATTTAGAACAAGGTGATCCGCAACATCTCAGATCTCAACCCTGAGGTGTATCATAGAAGGAGTTAAATCAAGACAACTACCTTCCATTATAACCTTTGTGGACTTCAGCAAAGTGTTTGACAGCATCCACCGTTACAAAATGTTCAAGATCCTTTGAGCATATGGCATTCCAGAAAAAACTAGTTCTTGCCATTGTGTTTTTTTGATTGCTATTTCTAGCAAGTTGAGCAGCCACATAGAGATACCCTCTTTAAATCTTTGCAAATTAATCTCTTCAACAAACAATTAAAAAAGAATGATTTATAAAAATTTAGAAATTTGATGAAACATATTTATCAATTATATTAGTGAGGAAGTAGGATAACATATGGAAATATCAATTTATTAATGTCATTATAGACGATGTTAGGGAAACTTTTTTTTAAATATCTCCATGTTTATTTCAGATATTAACATTTTTTACCACTTTAATTTATATTTATTTATATTTTATAACTGTTTTTACTGATTTAATTTTCATTCCAGCCCTAAAATTGCATCTGATATTTCTTTTGATGATTTCCTTAAATCAGCCATCAGCATTGAGTTTAACATAACTGATTACCAGGTAGGTTTAACAATTTACTCTGGTTGTAATCTGAAACCTAAAGAAGCAACTGATGGTTAGTGCCAACAAGTCAATAAAATGGTCACTTGCTACAGTACATTCTTCACTCCTCATTACAACTGACCTTATCAAAATGCCTTTCATATTAACAGTTTTGATTTCTTTATTTACTTAACATTGTTATTAGTTTTGTTAAAAAGTTTGCACTTAAACATGAATCAAGGAACCAGGAAAGTGCTTGTGAGCCTTTGTGGCGCCTCCAAGATTTCTGATTAAAGTTAGAAAATTGATATTTCTTGTAATGGCGATGCCATCAGTATTGATGACACCAATGACAACAAATACGAATTCATTTTTCTTTCCGTTCATCGTTGAGTTTCCTTCATAAAAGGCTACAAATCATACAAAATAAATTCTAGATAGACCTCTTCTTATTCTTATTGCATGCTTCACTGCACAACAGATTGCATCATTTTATTTTCGTTTTTCATTTTATATTGTATTGCCAACATTCTACATAATATTGTATTCAACATTCTATGTAATATTGTACAATATTCTGCATAATATATAATGTACAGTACCTGGTGATGCTATGTTGTATATTTAAACTCTGAGGTATTGTGTGTAACATGTACAGTGTCTAGTGGTACTACAGGTGAAAAGGTGCTTCATATAATAATAATAATAATAATATTTATATTGTGTACAGTACTTAGTGATGTTATGTTGTGTGTGTTGAGGGTTTTTGGTTATGAATTTACATGATTTTTTTTTTATCATTCCCAAACTAGCTGTTGTTTTTTCTGCTGTTATTATTTTTATTATTAAATATGTTGATTTCATGCCACAAAACTTGGTAACTATGGAAATAAATCTGTTAATAAGCCATTTGTTTCTTCCTTTCAGACACTAATGGAGGAAATTGAATATCTCAGTAAAAAGATCCTTCATTGTGTCCCACCTTCTACAGACGATGTTTATAAACGAGGAATCCTTTATTTAAAGGTATACACACACACATATAGCAATAGGGTTAATAAGATTATCCTGACATGCAATTTCCAGAGAATTAACACTTCTCACCCGTCAACCAACAAAGAAGGCTCGATAGCCATCTCTGTTTCAATCAAACACAAACTACGACTTAGCTAAAATAGTCAGGCTGATTTGCATATATTGACATGTTTCAGTCTTGCTAGACCACTTCAGCGAAGCATATTTTACCATTGTACATTATATTCACCCCTCAGTAAGGATTATGTGGATTCATGTAGAATGCTAATTTGTAATCATCAGGGTTTGTTTTGTATAGGCATTCTCTCTACTCCTGAAGGGTTTTTATAATGGGAAATGCATTTCCCACTCACTTCCATCTAATATGGTAATCAATGGAAAAATAAGTTGTAGAATTGTTTTATTTTATTTTTTTAATCTAAGAAAGGGTATTGTCCAAAGACTTTACAAGACTTTTCACATTTGTGAAATTGTTGGCTGTCACAGCTCAGTCAAAGGCTGACCTGGCACTAAGCCAACAATTTCACAAATGATCATCCATCTTTCTTTGTATGTCAGGGATTGTGTTGAAGCAAGCATATCCTTCTTTTTAAAGATGGTAATGTGTGATTTCATTATTCTCTTTAGCAAAGTATAAAAGTTTACTCATTGGCTCCATATATATGAGGCCAATATCACTGGTGTCTACTTAATAATGTCTATTGAGAGGGTGGAAAGGGATTTCCTACCCTAGAAAAGAAGGATTTCTGTAAACTTTTTAGTGCAGGGTTTGATGAGTTGCAAAGATTAGGTTTGGCAGTTCATAGGAACAGGAACCATTATAGTTAATTTATAAAATTTGCTGTTGTTCCATGACATTTCCAATAAAATAATGTGAAATTGTTTAATTTTATAGACCGGAGACTTTGAAGCATCTCTTGAAGATCTTAACTGGTAGGTTATCAGGTGTTTTGTCTTGTTACTTAAATTGGTGTAAATTAAAAAAATTTTTCCTAAACTGGTAAAGCCCAGCTCGTAATACACTTCTTGTTACAATTTCTTTTCCATTTTTTATTGATTTATTTATAATTATATGTAAATATTGATTTCTAATCAAGACACACCTCAAATTTGGGAGATAGATTCCAGTAGTTGAATAGTACTTCATTTATTGTCTCTGGAAGGATGAAAATCACAGTTAATCTCACAGAATTCGAACTGAAAATGTAAAAGATCATAACTCAATACCCTTATACGAGTCCTGCGAATATCCTCCCTTTAATTGACTTCATAAGGCCAGAGATTTTCATAGACAAATTGATACCAATACATGACTAGTGCTTCATTTTATCTAACCCCCCCCCCCCCCCCCCCCGCTGAAAAGATGAATGACAAATAGCTCTCACCAAGAATTGAACCCGGAACATAAAAATTCATATCTAAACACTGCATTTTGCCCAATGTTCTAACCAAATATTTGTTTATTTTTCCGGTTAAATCTACCCAATCTCTTCTTTTTTGACAGGGTGGTGGTGGCCATCTCTAAATGCAGTTTGTTTATCAAGGAGGTGGGGGGTGCACATGTTTTAAGAATTACAATACTGACTGTCTGTAACATAACATCAACCTTGAACACACTGTCTACACAGGCACAAACACCCTCTATTCATAGAAGACATACATTTCTAAGTATCAATATTGATGTAAGAGATACTTGTTTAAGTATGAACATATAAAATAACTTCTACCATTCTACTAACCCACTGCTTTCTTATGTTTCAAACTGAACACAGACATTAATTGTATCCCTGTTTCACATTAAATTTAGGGTCATCAAAGAAGATCCCGGGTATATGAAAGCATATTGGCATCGCCATTTGATCTATATTTATAAAGGCTCGTATTTACCTGCGTTGGATGATCTAAAAGTTATTGCAGAAGAAAGAATATCCTATGAATTATACATGGCTTTGTGAGTTTTCGCTGACACTTTTATTAATTTTCATCCCATTAGTCTGAAGGAAGAGGGGTTCCTGGCTCCTTTGTGGGTCTCTTTCTCTTGAATTGTTGAAGTTTTATGTGTGGAGTTAAAAGACTCTGACCTTCTGCTTTCTTCACTCATTCACCAACCTCTTTACAGAGTTCACTGAGTTGCTTTCTTCACTCATTCACCAACCTCTTTACAGAGTTCACTGAGTGCATTTCATTGGCGTCTTGTCACAAAGGATTGCCTTGTACACTGTAAGAAGAATGAGTACTTAACCTGTCAAAGATGGGTATTTTTATTGGAGTGAATATGAAAAGGAGAGCTAGAATGGGTGGGTGAAGGGGGGAATAAGGGTATAAACTGATTGGGGTGATAAGAGAGAGACAGACAGATAGGGATGGGCGACCCAGGGTCGAGTGTGTGATGATTGGCAATACAAAAAGGGATGAAGATTGGTTAAAAACAGGTGTCATGCATAATCCTTATGATGGGCAAGAGAGGTAAAGTGATGAGCAGTTTCTGCGAAATTGGTGAGTAACAAGGAAGTGAGTGGTGGGGGGCATGTGAGGAAGGGAAAAGTGTAGGGAGGCAATAAATGTAAACTTGACAGGAGACACACACACACACACACACTTACATATGCATGTACACATACACATATGCAGATCCCAGATTCTGTCACAACCCCTATTTTTAACATGTATTTAACCATGCTTGCATGAGGGTCACGTATTCTCCACTCTAGCGTATTTCCAACATCATGAAGTCAGTCTTGAACCAGAAACCTTTATTTCTAAACTAAGGATAACTTTTAATAACGTTATCCTTCAGGCCACCAATATAATGAGGACGGAGATATTGAAAATGTCTCCACTTGTAAAGATGGAGTTACTTCACAATACTGTACTCAACTCGTCTCATAATCAAATTAAGTTTGATTCATAATTAAGCAAAGAAATAATAAAAGGATGTAAGACATGCATCCAAGTTTTTTCTGTTTTTTTTTTTTATTGTATTAGTAACTTGCTTTTATAAATTTCATTCTAGGGGTTTAGTTTATGCTAAACTAGAGGAACCAGCAAACTCAATTCATAATTTCTCCAATGCTATCCAATGTAACCCTGCTGATGACCTGGCTTACCTTTATAGAGCTCAACTCTACCAAATGGTAAGGAATCAAACAAGAACGCTTTCCAACATAAAACTGATTGATAATATTTGGTATGAATATTTTAGTTTTAGTTCATATGTTGTAGAATATTTAATACGGGAGTCAGGCAAAGCTTTTAGGGACTATTTAGGAACACTCTGTAAATTGACAGTCATTTCAGTCTTGGAATGTGGTAAGTATCGTTTTGTTGGTGTGACATTTTATACATGACTGCTCGCTGCAAGCATTAATTATTTAATGCAATGATATTTCTTTGAAGTCATCAGTTGAGATTTCTATCATGTGTTGCCAAAGGATTGATGACACTATACATGATATATTTTATGGTAGCTGCAATTTTTTGAGAATTTCTACTGGTTACTGATATTCCATATAACTAAGTCTATGATAGTTGCAATATCCTTAAAAATTCTTACAATGAATTTGGAATCAAAAACTCTTTGTAACTTCTTCATGATTGTTCTATTGTGAAAGATGTTTTTTTTTTTCTTATAATTCTTGAAATATTCTTTTTATAGAAATAGGGATTAAACCTTAGAATATTCTGAAAAACAGAGACCATACCATTGACAGGTCAAATATTACACAGTATATACCCTATAAATACAATCTGGAATGGTTATTTTTATAAAAACCTGTTTATTTAATAGTTTACCACATAGCAATTGTTTTACATTATTTTAGAAATATTTCTCTCAACAAAATTTCTAATATTCCCCCAAAATATCCTTCTATAACATGTGGTGTCCCCAAGCAGATAGTTAATATAAGGGAGATAATCATTTCTTCAGTGATCTAGCAGGAGAGTTTGAAATCAAGAAGGAAAAGATAGAATACACATCTTTTCTTTTTTCTCCCCCCCCCCTCTACTCATTACAAAGATCTTAAAATTTCTAGTCAGTGGTAACTATGTATAGCACTATATCATTCATTTTAGAAATCTTCTGCATGACATTACCTGAACTATATCAATGAAACATTTTATAAAAACAAGACATTTCTTATATTTTTCTCTAATATATTCCAGGGGGGATACATTCAAGCAGCAATAAGTGATTATCAGAATGTTATTGATCTTCATCCTCTTAATTCTGTAATTATCTTGAAACATGCTACACTTTCAATGAAGATTAGGTAAGTAGGGAAGCTATTCTTTTATTAGTTGAAGTTGTTGGATCCTGACCATACTGGGGCATAATGCCTTCAAAGGCTTTCACTTTGATTGTTGGGGAAATAAAAACTATGGAAACCTATTGGAAGGATCATTGCTGTTGTGATATGGTAGACTTAGACCATCACCTAGTCTAACACAACGCCCACCACTTGGTTCTTTAGCAGAGCCTATTCTATTACAAGCATTTATTTCATCTATGCCTCCAACTGACGGATAACTTTCTCTTGGGCTCTGATAACGCCTACGGCTGCTGGCTTATATTTTTTCACTCAACCATTAACAGAAAGAAATGGTTCTAAATGTGATGGTCATATTTGGAAAGCCACTGGTTTTAGGTTTGCTCAATCAGGTCTGACCTGGGCCTAAACAACAGCAACAACATTCTCCCTCTTGTAATCAAAATTCACTGGATTAATTTGTCTATAAAACTTATTTCTAACATCAGGGAGCTGTATAGTCAATTATATTGACCCTGGGATATGACTGGTACTATATTTTATCAACTCCAGAAAGATGGAAAACAAAGTTAGCTTCATACTGAACCCTGAATGTAAAGGGATGGAACCTACATTTTATCCAATGCTGTAATTATTCTAGCTCCTTATAAAGACGGAAGCTCTATTTTCTAGATTTTTGTTTATTCTGTTTTTTCTCATCATTCCAGAAAGTGGAATCTGGCACTGGCAGATTTTGATAAGTTAATAGAAATATCTTTGAACGGTAATTATATTTTACAACGAGCTAAAATTTATATAGAATTAAAGAAGTTTCAATTGGCTCTAAAAGATTTATGTGATGCCATCCATCTGGATCCAAATTCCTGGGAAGCCTATTATCTCCGTGGTTACCTACTGAAAAGGTACAGTATTGACAATTCGTTTGTAATTTCAGAATATATTTACATAACTCTTTTTTTGAAGACAAGACTTTCATGCAAAAGTTGTTAACATCCAGTGAAAAGCAGGTCCTCAGTGAAACAAAGAAGCTTCAATTTGGTCGTTAGGTGTACCAGAAATTGCAGCCAAATCTCCTTCTGTCCGGACAGATGATTAATAAGAATAGAACAAGTCTACCATTCCTTGCAAAACAACGTCTCTTCACTGTCAAAGAATTCAATGTCTTTGCCAGACTATCACACTTTAGCTGTTGTGTTCTTATAGAACAATATTACTACTGCTAATACCTTTTGAGGTACACCCTATGAAAGAAGAATTTGCTCTATTTGCTCTGTCAATGATTGTGACAGTTAAAATCTAACAGTTGACCAATTTTTCTTGAACTCATTTTGGTTTTTGCATAAGACCTTGACTTCAGGTTGCATATTGTTCAGCAACAATTTGTTGTAAATATTCGTAGCTCTTCTTATGTGAATAATCCCTCCATAATTTTTATCCATACCTAAATTATCTTTCTTGAGAAATGTAGAAATACAATTCCCAGTCCATTTTTCAATTGGGTTTTAATGAAGTTTTGCATTACAAAGTTGAGGGAGAGTATCATTGTATACTTCCATCTACCAAACTTCTGGTGGTATATTATCAATGAAACAGACTAATACATGTCTATCAGATTATATTTGCCCTCCCCACATCACAGGAATAAGATTTTGGTGTTGTAAACGTGCGAATTATTTAGTTATCTCCCCTTAGATTTAAACATTTTTTTGTTTGTTTTTTTAGAGCTTACTTTACGTAAATATTGCTTTCAATTTTTCATACCACATAAGGGCCTTTGCACTTACTTCAGTTTATGATACTTTAATTAGTATCTTACACTCACTTCATTATTATTCTCATCACTACAAATATATTCCCCCACTCCACCTCAGACGTTCTAGTTTTATTGTGTAATGTAACACATTAAGATATTTGTCAGATATTACAGCAATGTGTGTCTTTTAATGATTTTCTTTTGTATTTTCATTTCAGGCACAATATAAAGCAAGCTGTTTCAGATTTTAGTTTAAGTTTATTTCTGAATGATAAGCAAGAAAACATGACCTCTTATTATCAAAGAGGTCAGCTCTATATGAAACTTGAACTGTAAGTATAAAAAAGATTATTTTTTTATAATAGCTTCGTCAGATAAGAAGAGCTATACCATTGCCACTTTTCAGTGTCTTTGAGGCTGGTTGGATGAAAAGAGAAAACTTGAGAGTTCAATTGGGGTTCTGCTACATATAAGGCACTTTGGATTGTGCCTTAAATTTCAGCTCCTTAAAAATAGTATCTGTATAGTAGTTGGTTGCATGAATTTAGCCGATAAATTTCCCCTTTTAAATGTATATATACAGTTTTTATCGGGGATTTTTTTAACAAAAACAGAATGAATCGTTCACATTACAGAAATTTGATAAAGCAAAACAGTTCAATAGACCAAAATATTTCTCCATCAGTTCCAGTAATAACTCACCGTCATCATTTTACATCTGCTTTCTATGCTGGCTCAGATTCGATGGATCGTCATAGTTTAAATCAGTTCTTTTATATGGGGTCACTTCTTAAATCATACAAATACTAATACCACAGACTTTGATTTTAAACCTACTACATGACTTTAGTTATTGCAATTTGTCTGAAAGACTTGTACAAATATCTAAAACAGAGGTTTGAGCAGCAAAACATTGTAACTCTTTCATTATTCTACTCTCCTGTAAGGGTTAGGGTTAGGGTTAGGCAGAACGGTTAGCACGCCAGACGAAATGCTTAGAGTATTTCGTCTGTCTTTATGTTCTGAGTTCAAATTCTGTTGAGATCGACTTTGCCTTTCATCCTTTCAGGGTCGATTAATTAAGTACCAGTTGCGTACTGGGGGTCGATCTAATCAAATGGACCCCTCCCCAAAAATTTCGGGCCTTGTGCTTAGATTATTCTACTCTCCTCCCCTTCTTTCCTCTCTTTCCCTTCTCTCCTCCTCCCTGTCCTCTTCTACTCTCTCTCTACAGTTTTCCTCTTCCTCTCCCCTTCCTGCTATTTTCTACTCTTCTCCCTTTTCTTCTTCCATCTCTCCTCCTCCTCTTCATCTTCTCTTTGACTATATCAAAGGTTTTAGAAAACCCAATTGTCCAGAAAATGTCTCATAACCCTAACCCTACCCATCTTGATCTCGTTATATCTGTCACCCATGGCAATTGCTAACTGTTATGATGATTATTATTAAAATGATGGTTAAAATTCCATTTATGATTCTCTATTTTTCTCTTCGAGCATTCATCAAGCCATCAGTGATTTCCTGTGTATTCTTCAATTTCAACCAAACCATGTAAATTCTCTGCTCACTTTGGGACATATTTATTCAAGATACATCCAAAATTATAAGAAGTATGTTCAATTCTTTGCTCAAGCGATCTACTGCAAAATTATATCCCATGACTAACAACAACATAAAAAATAGAGTTCTGGTTTTTTTTTTAAAGTTTGTAGAAATTTTTTTTAATAATGCCAGTGTTTCCTGTATAGCTATATATGTCTCTCCCTCTCTCTTTCTTTCTCTCCCCCTCTCTCGCTCTCTCTCCGTATGTGTGTATATATATATATATACATACATACACACACATACACACACATACACCATATTTTCCAGCTTATAAGGCATGCTTTTTACCCAACAATTCCCACAAAACCTCACCCTGCACCTTATATGCTGAAGGTCAGGCTTTGGAGAGGCTTGTGCAACTGACAAGTGTTAATTTTAGTGCTACAGTAAGGCCTGAAGTATAAATTAAAAATACATATGTAGCTATATTAGGAAATTACAGATAAATTTATTCAGTATATATTAAGCAAATCTGTATCCTCAGTAGTTGTGTGCTTGTGTTTGTATGTATGAGAGGATAGCTATCAGTATTGCTGAAACAAAAGTGGTGATATTTGTTAATGTTAAGGTAAGTAACTTAGCCAAGAATAACTGCTTACCAAAGGACATCAGCCTAAATTTTCATGGTTCCTATACATGGAAATGTGTGAAATATTCAGTTCTGGGATTCAGAGTTGGCTGCAGTTGTTTTTTGTTGTTTTTTTTTCTGCAGATTAGGCCTGCCACAATTGGGATGGACCTTATAGGCCTGAAAATATGGTGTGTATGTGTATGTATATCTATGTGTGTGTGGTCAAAAGTGATAAGCATTCCTTTGTTGGACATCCATTAATGCCATATCGCCTAAAGAAATGAATCTGTGAAGATGATCAACCCAAAGACCACGGACACTACTGACCGCACTGTAATCATCCCAGAAACACAGACCGTGATCTTAAGAGACATGTGATTTGTGGAAACGTGCATAGCAATGCATTAAATGTTTATAAATTCCATCCAAAGACTATTGTTATTATTATTATTATGGCTCAGTGGTTAGAGCGTCAAGCTTACGGTCGTGAAGTTGTGAGTTTGAATCCCAGACTGGGCTGCATGTTGTGTTCTTGAGCAAAACACTTTATTTCACGTTGCTCCAGTTCACTTAGCTGTAGAAATAAGTTGCAACATCATAGGTGTCAAGCTGTATCGGCCCCTTTGCCTTTCCCTTGGATAACACTGGTGGCATGGAGAGGGGAGGCTGGTATGCATGGGCGACTGCTGGTCTTTCATAAACAACCTTGCCTGGACTTGTGTCTGGGAGGGTAACTTTCTAGGTGCAATCCCATGGTCAGTCATGACCGAAGGGGTCTCAGCATTGTTATTATTATTATTATTATTATATATACATACATACACAAGCACGCGCACGCATACATACACATACACAGCAATGCACTACATTAGTTTCATATAATAGCTGAAACCCTAGTACTTGGTGCTGCAACCACAATGTATCCTCAATTCTGACTGATAATCAGTCAAACAATAACATTTATGTATTTCTGTCTCATTTTTAGTAATTTTTTTCTATTCGGCAGAGCTTTAATGTATTACACACATGTAATAAACTTGGAACCGACATCTATTAGAGGTTATTTCTCCCGTGCTCAGGTTTATCAAAAACTTGAACAGGTAAATATTGGAAGTATATTTTGATGGCTTGTAACTTATTAATCTAATGAGAATGACATATTCTGAATATGAATATCTTGTTTTAAAGTGTTTGTTATATTTTAAAAGTTTCAATTCTGACTGGAAGATTGATATTGATGTTGTTTTTGTAAATCAACAACCAGAAACGAGGTGAGTCTTCAGTTGTGTTGCTTTGAATGACTTCATGGAAACCTGTTATTTAGCCCCAGGTCAACCTTGATCTAACCTCTGAACTAACAGTTCTTCTATTCATAATCATCCACACTATCATTCAAAGGTTACTTAGGGCTACATTATCTGATGTTTCTTTTTCAAAATAATAGATTATTGCTTGACCTCGATTTGACTATTATTTCCAGCAGGCCAACCAACCACCAAGAAGTTCTTCCATTGGCTCGTGGGCACTAAATAATTTAATATTGTTTTATCAGAGAATCACAAAAATGGCATTTAAATATAGATGTTCACCATCTATTGTAACTCTACCCTTTTAGCTGGACCATTATGGTTGATAAGCATCAAGAATGAAACTGTCAACTGTTGAGTCACTTTTGTGATTTTCTGCTGGTTACTGAAATAAATATCTTCTTAGTGATGCCAGGAGAATAGTGGTAATTCTTTTATGAATCTTAGAGGATAATGAAGCATGCAGATCAGATCTTTTTCTTTAAAAGTTAAAATCCTAAAAATCTCTGTTAAGTCTTGAAACAATATTAGAGAAGAGAATCAATCACGAAGTTAATCCATGTTCCATCAGAAAATTAAAGGCAGTTTCTAAATCAATGAAGAATACATTAATTTCAGATCTAGTTGGTTTGGCTGCCAGCAAGGTCAATTTTGCTTTCCCTTCCATCATTCTGGGATCAGTGAAATAAATTTCTAGAGTTAATTTATATTCTTATAAGGCATCATAGATTTGAATGGAATCATAATAGAAGAGACACCAGAAAGATGAAAAACAAAGTTGAGCTCAGTGTGATTTGAACTCAGAACATATGAAGGAGGAGAGAGAGAGACACTTAAGTCTACAAAAGTTACAATTCTGTATGAGTACAGAGCCATGTTTTGTGTCTTTACAGTACTCTGATGCCTTGAAAGATCTCATCATTGTAATTCATATTCAGCCCAATAACTATAGAGGCTACCTTCATTTGGTAAGTTTTTAAAAAAATTATATTTGTGTACTATTGATTAATTGCATATATAGTTGTTGAGTACAGCTATGGCCCTATCGTTAACAAGTTCATTTTGTGGTTTTAAGTTTGATCACATAATGTAGCTTCTTGAGCAAAGAAAGTCAGTAAAATTTGATAAATCGAAACTGTGTAGAAATCCATTGGGAGGAGCATTCTTTTCATTGGATGCAAAACTTGCTTTTTACTTGCCATGGGTTGAACTCTACTAGAGGCAGCCTTCAGGTCAGGTTTCCAGCTTCAGGACCTCCTCTGTGGAAACGGTTCACTTGTTACCACAAAAAGAGATAAATATCTCGTTACCAAGATACAAAGATCAATGACTGACTGGAAATACACCAATAATTCAAGGAATATAACAATACGACCGTCTTGTGGAAACGGTTAGTTTATTAACACAAAAAGAGATAGATATGTACAGTTGATTTGTCTCCTTCAAGTGCAACAACTCTTTTTATCTGTTTGATCATAAATATGTCCAGAAGTTCATTGTAGGAATTGTTATATAATGGCTGCGGCCTTTTTCTTCTCTTCAACTGGTTGTTTTCATCTAGATGTCTGAACCTCGACTCACTAATCATTGACAATCTTAGCTTTTGTATACAATATTTTGTTCTGTGTTTATTTTTAAATTTGCTAACACTATTAATCATGACATCAACCCCACTACAAAAAACAATTTCTAAAATACACATCACAACTTTCTTCCATCCATCTTCGGGACCCTAAAAAGAGAGTTACGAAGACTGTTTTTCTTCCTTTAGTTCAGTCATTAAGAAAAAAAACAAATGTTTAGAATATTGGAATATTGTTTGATATGTAACAATATGTTTGAAAGAGATGGTACAATTAAAAACTGTTTGGTTCTCAATGGAATAAGTCTACCTTGATCGATAATGAGTAAATGACAATGTTTCTAAACAGAAATAGTTACTAGAATGAGGTGGTGGCAGTAGAATTAGGGGACATTGGGCTGCTACATAAACTCCTTTTGTTCTTTATATATTTTTAATGGCTTAGTGATGGAGGAAAGACAATATTCAGGACTATTTTAGGGATTTTTGAGACTGGTGAGAAGGCAGAGCCCTGAATGTTTTCCACAGACTAGAGATTATTAAAGACCTCGGGGTACCAGGTTGTGGTGTTAAACTCTATATTCTTGTTGTTTAATGTTAACCTTTGACAGCAAAATTGGCAAAGTTGATAAGAATGTTGGATGGAATACTTTGTGGTATTTGTTCTGACTTTCTATGTTCTGAGTTCAGATCACAGTGAAATCAAGTTTGCATTTCATACTTTCACACCCAATTAAAGGAGTACCAATAGAGGATAAGTTGATTACTTGTGCTGTCTGTTCCAGGTGTTTATTGTTCTAACAGCAATGCATGCCTGCAATGACACTAGTGCCAAGCTGTATTTTGGCCCATGTCAGAGGTATTTCTGTTGGATAAACACCAAACATTCATGGACAACTGCCAATCTTAAAAACATCTTGCTGAGGCCTGCACATACATGCACAGTCTACATAAAATGAACTGTTCCGCTAAATGCATCCAAACGCCAGCTAGTGGTGTTCAACAAGGACTGTAGAGTCCATTCATTAGGTTTCCACACAGTTCCTATTTATTTCACTCACAAAACTTAAGATCAGCTCTGGACCACAGTATTTATTTATGAAACTTTGTGTTCAAAGTTCAAACCCCACCGTTAACTTTGCATTTTTTCTGGATTTAATAAAATAATTAGCAGTCAAATATTGAGGTTGATTCAATTAATTGGAGCCCCACCCCAATCAACAGAGTTGCTTTGTGCCATGTTTAAAGCTATTATTGATTTCATGAAACTCCTTTTGTGCTTTTTATTTATTCATCTTTCTGTTGCTTATACATTTGAATTTTTCTTTTGTGGAAACTTTTCAGGGTTACATAAATTTAAAGCTGGGCAACTTTGCCTTGTCACATGCTTTCCTTAGGTAAGTGAGTTTTCAGTTTTTGCACACCAAGTGCAACATCTGTGTTTAGCAGAATTGTTAAATGCTTCATTGGAAGACAGATGGCAAATGAGTAGGATTAAATTATATATATGTGCTCTTTTACTCTTTTACTTGTTTCAGTCATTTGACTGCGGCCATGCTGGAGCATCGCCTTTAGTCGAACAAATCAACCCCAGGACTTATTCTTTGTAAGCCTTGTACTTATTCTATCAGTCTCTTTTGCCGAACCGCTAAGTTACGGGGACGTAAACACACTAGCATCGGTTGTCAAGCGATGGTGGGGGAACAAACACAGACACACAAACACATACATATATACATATATACAACGGGCTTCTTTCAGTTTCCGTCTACCAAATCCACTCACAAGGCTTTGGTCGGCCCGAGGCTATAGTAGAAGACACTTGCCCAAAGTGCCACGCAGTGGGACTGAACCCGGAACCATGTGGTTGGTAAGCAAGCTACTTACCACACAGCCACTCCTGCGCCTATGTATATATATATTTTACAACACTTTTCCTTTAACGACCCAATAATGTGATCCCCAGTTTGTGGGATCACATGATCCCACAAACTCTCCTTATTTGAACACCCTGCACTATGGTAAATGGGACATTGTTGGTGTGGTACAGAGGCCTCATGATGTTAACAACTCGTTTGACTCTGCCATCATGGAGATGGAGTGTGGTGTCGGTGGTGGCTTATTTGATTCTGGTATGAAGTTGTGTGTGGTTATGTGGAATGGCTTGTTTCTTTGATGTATTTATTTTAACACATCTCACCCCCATTTCTTTTTTTTTTTTTGGTCTAAGATACTCTCAGTTATCTGACACAACCTGTATTCTTGTTCTACATGTCTTTTTATCACACTTTTAGTTTGGCTGCTGAAAGAAGTTCTGAAACTGGCATTGGTTTAACTTCGGAAATGTCAATGGTTCATTTATTTCTCGGAAATATTTCTACTGTAAGTTCATTGACCCTGTTTAATGCTGCTGCTATTGTTGTTGTTGTTGTTGTTGTTGGCGGCTGTGGCGGCATTGCTGCTGCTGTGGCTGTTATAGTTGTCATGGTTACTGCTACTGTTGTTTAGCCCTAGGTTGTCCTTGACTGAAGGGACCAATGATATGATGTCCCAGACACACTCATCCCACTTGGGACCACATTATCCAATTTTCTCCTCATTCATTTCAAGACTGTAATTTCAGTGAGATTTAGCTACAGTTTTGCACCAGTCTTGTATCAATTAGAGAATCCTATTACAGTGTTTTGTGTTTTCTGAAAGCAATTGGTCCAAATGAAACTTCCAATTACATTTTAAAGTAAATGTCTGATGTACTAATTTATATGAAATGATTTAACAAAAAAAAAAATTAAAAAAAACGAAAAACTAAATCCTGTTTATAAATTAATAAAGGACTGAACCAGTGCGTGTGTTTATTTTCCGGCATAATGCCTCTCCCAAGGTTTAATCGTATTTCTTTCAACACACATATCCACATCAAGAATCTTGCACACGAAATACACATACGAAATATATATATATATATATATATATATATATATATATATAATTTTTCAAAGTAAACTCTGTAATCGTTACCAATATAGCATAAGATTTCACCTCAAAGGATCATTGATTAGATTCCTTAAGGATCTTTCTCATTGTTTATATTTCCAAAGTTTCAAATTTATACATTTAAAAAGGAGAGATTCAACACTGGATTTATATATCCTAATTCTTCATTCAATGTAAACATTTCTGTGTTTGACTATATTCAACCATTAATAAGTTAAATATATTAATCGTCTCACACGTCAGCAGGAATGATTTTCATTAGAACAAAAAACCAAAAGAAAACATAATGAATCGATCGAACAAATCAAATTTTAAAAAACTATACCATTTTCCGTTAAACATGAGGTCTAAATGTTTACATTGAATGAAGAATTTGTATATATAAATCCGGTGTTGAATCTCTCCTTTTTAAATGTATAAATTTGAAACTTTGGAAATATATATATATATATATATATATATACACACACACCTTATTTCAGGCACTTGATATTCTAAAGTACAACATTATCAAAGACCCATGTTCGATTCCACTGCTCCAAATGTTAGCCAAAGTTCAGATAGTAGACTTCCGTTACCGCGAGGCTCTTCAAACCTATTTCTTAATGAAAGATATTATGGTAAGTCAAATACACAAATATTTTTCAGTACAGCAATTATTTTCTACTAGAGAAATGTTTTCTAAACATCTTATTTCATAGAATAGGCATACAATAATATTGCCATGGTTACAAGCCTCCAACAGGCAACCCACGCCAGCATGAAACATGTACATTAAACAATGATGGTGATGATGATGATGATGATGATGATAACAATTCCAAGGGATTGTTTAGTGCTTTTGCTGATATAAATACATCAATGAAGCACACACACACAATATCTGATAGTCCTGCATCTTTGTCATCACCATCCAGATTTATATCAATACAAAACCTCATCTGTGGTCAGTTCATTTGTATAAACTCATCTGTGTGTTTCTATTTACTGAATGCTTCTGATTTAGCATTTATCTCTGATCTTTCAAAATCTTGCTAAAACCTGAGTCTTTTTTCAGTGGTGCAGAGGCCACACCTTTCACTGCCAGTTACATAAGATCTAACAGCTTTCAATAATTCTTTTGTTGATATTATAATTCGCAGATGTTTCTTTTGAAAACCAGATGTAACTCAAGAGCCTTGTTAACTTTCTTCGTCTATCAATCTTCCTGAAGAAAGAGGTGTGACTATAAACAGCATAGCACTTGAGGGTGATGTAAAGGTTCAGGTCTTCCTATTTACCATTTACTTCATATATAGTGGCCCCTGTATTGCAGGATCCATTCAGTAGGGTTAGGGTTAGGGTTGTAATGTTGTTTCTACTTGTTGGTACTAGAAATAATATAAAATACAATTAATTAAAAAGGATTTCTTTTACAGAAACCAGAAAAGAAAATCTGGCCAGAAGGAGCTGATGATCTGTTTTATGATATCGGACGAGTCCATATGAAACTGGAGGAGTACGAGGAGGCATTCAATGCTTTTAATCAAGCTCTCAAGATAAACCGATGTCATAAAGATGTAAATATTTTTCATGTTTAGTTCTTTTTCCAGAACTGTGATTTGTCACTGTTGTTGATGTGGATGAAGATATTTTTTTTCTTTTTTGTCATTGTTGTTTAACCCCTGGTCAGTACTGATCCAGCAGACCTGTGATCTAAAACAGTGAAGCTATGACCATCTTGACTTTTATGCATTGTGTACCATTGACTACATTATCCAATGTGCCTTTTTCTTAAGATGGTAGAGTATAACCTGAGGGAGATTAAGCTGTAATTTCTAGCAGTTCAAGAAGGCTCTTTCATTGATTTAGTCATGTGACCTATATTATGAGCATGTGTCTAGGTGAATCTAGAGGTGAATTAATCATAATGGTACCAGACGTCTTTCTCTTTGTAATGTCACAATTCTTTATATCATTACCTCACTGTTAGAAATTCCATCTTCTTGCAGAAGAAGCAACACATGCATCCCAAATTCAGACAGACATCTTATTGACTCCATTATGGTCAAGTCAGCAAACTTCAAAGATGTTCTGCTCATCCATGCAATGTGGGGAAACGACTGTTGGAGAGACCATTGTCTAATACTAACAAACACCAGACCACAATGTGTGAGCCCCTTATGACACAAACATCAAATATCAAGAAACATGATTACTGCAAGCTTGACCAGATATTGATGCAATGACTTTCATCACTTTCTGGCTATCAAACTAAAATCTTGAGAGGGGAAGCATTGGAGGAGGAGGTGACTTTGTGCCAGGTGATGAAAGGTTAGAGTGTGACAGAGAGACAGAAACAAGTGTCTTGTTGTAGAGGAGAGGTACACGGTTACTCAGTCCGAGAGAGAGAGAGAATGATTCAAGAATGAGGACAGAAGCAAGTGTGTTGCTGTAGGGGAGATAGATAGTTACCCAGTGAGCAGGAGAGAGATGGTACTGAAGTAGCAGGGCATACTCATATAGAACAGGGATCAGGATATAAATGGAATGGTAGAGTAGAACAAAAGAGAGATAGATAGTGGCATAGCACCAGGGTGTACCCTCTGAGTATGAGGGTCAGAATACAAATGGTAGGGTATTGCCAAAGGTGCATGAGTAGGAAGTATAGATTTCACATGGATGCAAAGAGTGTTGGGGGTGGAAAATGCAGTGACTGGTGAAACCTGGGTACATAGAGGGGGTGGAGGTACAACAGTGAGGACAGGATTGGGGAGCAAGAGATATGCATAAGCATAGTCATGAAAAGAGGAAATGTGAGGAAGAGAAGAGATGAAGTTTGGTTGGCTGGGACAGAGTGTGGGGAAAGTTTTATTGTTGTTACATGTGGTTGGAACCCACAGTGCTTCTAGAACTCAATCTCAGTGAGTCTTCTCAAGAACTCCATATTGCCAAACATCTTTTTCATAATTTTAAGTTAGAACCTTTTATACAAAAAAGTCTCAAACACCAGATTTATAATTTATTTTACTTAATCCTTTGTCTTGATTATATCCAAAATTAATTGAAACACATGGATGGCATTGTGTTCCATTACCTACATGGTAATAAATGGTCTTTAAAAACATGTATCAGGGAGTACTGTACATTGAGTGGATATGGAGTCAGAGGTACTTCAACTTTGACCTCTCTTATTTTATACTGAAACAGTATATATTGGACTACATTAGGCATGTATGCTTTTTAAATGACAGTAAAGTGTGATTTGAGGTTGTTTTGACTGCTATTTCTAGCAGACCAAACAGCTACATAGAGGTTCTCTCAATTCTTCATCTATATTTGTGTTGGTGTTGATCAACTGAAATATTATAAGATTATTGATGCTATTATATTTTATTTAAACATTCTAATTAAATATAAATACTTCATAAACATTCTAATTAAATATAAATACTTCATAAACATTCTAATTAAATATAAATACTTCATAAACATTCTAATTAAATATAAATACTTCATAAACATTCTAATTAAATATAAATACTTCATAAACATTCTAATTAAATATAAATACTTCATAAACATTCTAATTAAATATAAATACTTCATAAACATTCTAATTAAATATAAATACTTCATAAACATTCTAATTAAATATAAATACTTCATAAACATTCTAATTAAATATAAATACTTCATAAGCATTCTAATTAAATATAAATACTTCAGTTGATATTAAAAGGTTTTAAATTACATTACCTTGATAAAAAAAATATGGCATTTCATTTCAGGCTATTTATTATCGAGGAATTGTGAAAATCCACTTGAATATGTGTGATTTTATCCGTGATTTTAATAAATCTCTTGCATCTAACCGTCGCAATGCTCAGGTAAGTAAATCATGTGAACAATTTTATTTCTAAATTTTCTTATTTCTCCTTTACACTACCAATTCCTTAATGCAACCAGTTGAAAACCCTAAACCCTACAACTGCTGTCTCTAACCTGCTAGATTCAGTGATATCTCCATTATAAAGTTACTTGGAAACATTCTGTTCAAAGTTTTCTTCTCCTTTATAATTCCATTTGCATCTTGGAATATTGAATTGACTGGGACTTTTATCAATCCCAGATGGGTAAAAGAGAATGTTAACTTTGGCCAGCTTTGAAATCCCAAAGACGAGATTTCTTTGGGAAAAGTGATGCATCATTGCATGGTTTCTTTTATAAGAGATCATGCGTAGACCTGTCCAAATATTGAAAAATTTAATCTGAATAAAGCAAAAGAAGAAAGCAATTAGTTATTTATACAGGTGGCTGTATTAAAGTAAACCCAGCCTCGTCGGTTTCGATTCCCTGTAAAGATTAAAGGATTTAATTAAATGATTAAAAGATTAAAGGATTTAATTACTTTGACTTTTAATTCCTTTACACTTTTAAGAAAATTTATGGATGCAAAAAGGAATCACATGAGTAAATTTATTCAAGGTGTTTGGTCCAAAACATTTAAGGATGGTAAGGGATTCCCTTATACACAACTTGCATTTGCTAATATTTCCTTTGAAGTTAGGGGTTCTAGAAACGATGGACTATTCTAGATAATAATTCTTGTTATTCCTCTCCAAATCATGTCTATGGGATGCAAGTGTGGTTGAGTTACAGTATTTATCCTTAGAAAACGAGCTCATATGGGATCTATATCTAACTTTAAAATCTACTGTGCTACCTATATAGAATTTATCTACATATTTATATACAACGTAAGATCAGAGTGGAGCCTGGTGCAGCCTTCTGGCTTGCTAGTCCTCAGTCAAATCGTCCAACCCATGCTAGCATGGAAAGTGGACGTTAAACGATGATGATGATGTAAGTAACCAGGCAGGAACCATCCAAGGGACACAATTCGGGGTTTCTACAATTACATTTCTTCCCAGGGCCTTTTCCTAGTTTTATTTTTACTTTTACTTTTCGCACCATCAGTTCTCCCCATGCCCTATTGAAGGACAAACCTGATATTTTATGTATTATTTATAAAAAGAAAAAGAAAGCGGGGGAAAGGAAACTGCACATATAATAACATAACTTAGAAGCAGCACTACGGATGTGCCAGCACACACGAGCTTGAGACATGGCAGTCCCCACGCACTTCTCATGAGGGGTTCTGGAAGGGGCTTCGTGAGACGCTTCCAGAAACAAAAAAAAAACGTTGGAAAACCGATTATAGCAGTGACTCGATCAATTCCTAGGGATATCTGAAGAAGGAATTTTTATATTCCGAAATATTATATCAGACTATGGATGATTAAATTACACCAGTTATTATAATCCATTGTTGTTACTATAGTGCATTGTTATGCCATTCAAAACACATTATTGTTTTACAATAAATATATATAGTATCATCATCATCATTAACATCTACTTTCCCTGCAGGCATGAGTTAGACAACACTTTCTCCAGACTAAAAATAGAATAAAAATGTGCAATATCATTGATATTAACTGAAAAAGATAATTTTTATAATTATTATTAATCAATGATTTATACAATTTTTGAGATCAATGCTTTAATATAGAAATTTTGATTTATTTTATTAAACCGTTTTACCATCATTCACTTTATTTGAAAATAAGTTAATGTCACAATTTTGTTTTTGATTAATGAAATATAACGAAATTTTTTAATGTCAGGTTTTCCTAAGTAGAGCCTGTTATTTTGGTATGCTAAAGAACTATCCAAAAGCAATATTAAATTGCAATGAAGCCCTTGCAATAGAACCTCAAAATATTAAAGGATTACTCTACAGGTATCAATGTTTGGCTTCTTTCTGTTTTTAAATTTTTGATAAAAATCTTCAATTGCCAACCTTCTTTAAATTCAATAAGATTTTTGTCTCTGCTGCATTTCATTTATTTTCAAATGTTCAGTGCTATCAATGCTCCCCCCCCCCCCCACTTCAAGCAAAGCAATTAAACATAAAAAAGAACTCATTAAATTATTTCTAATTTACATTAAAACAATGAAAAGTCATCTTTAGTGGCATTAAAACTGCTATGCAAACATTTTGTATTTTGCTTTCTATGTTATGTTAGATTGTTAAAATTTTTGTTTGTTTAAAGAACATAAAAGATAGAGATTTTTCTTATTTTCCAGGGGAGCTTTAAAGTATTTCATAGGAGCATATAAATTTGCCATCATTGACCTGACAGAAGCCATCAAAATACATAATCATGTAGCTGTAACTTATCTTAATCGAGCAATCTGCTATGCAGCTTATGGGAAAAAGACCAAGGTTTGTATTTAACCATGGACATTTGTATCCGGCTGAATAAAAAGTAAGCAACGTTTTGAAACATGAAATTCATCACAATATATTTCAACAATTTGGAAACTTTATTCATCTAAGTAAGTACCAAAACAATCAACACATTTTTGCCAACGAGTTACAAGTTTGTTTATTCCGGTAACATAACAATCTGGAGTCCTGGAGCTGATGAACTCTTTGAATGCAATTTCAGCATTGGTTTGATTTTTGAACTCCTTCTCTCACAGGAAACCATCAGGTGCTTGAAAAAGTGGTTGACGGTAGGAGAAGGGTCTGGGGAATAAGCTGGGTGGGGGAGAACCTCATAGCCAAGTTCTCTCAACTTCTGGAGCGTCATTAGTGGAACGTGTTGTCGAGCATTGTCATGAAGAATGATTGGCCCTCTTTTGTTGACCAGTCTGGGATGGAGAAGTAGCAATTTTTCGTTAATTTTGGCAATTTCATGGCAATATGCTTCTGTAGTAATGGTTTTTCCAGGTTTTAAGAAGTTTTAGTGGATGAGTCCAGCAGTACACTACCAAAGAGTCACCATAACCTTCGTTTTCAAGAGCTTGGGTTTAGGCAAGGTTTTCTGTGCTTCATTTTGGTCTAGCCACTGCAAAGAACATTTGTTATTGTACAGAATCCACTTTTCATCACAAGTTACAACACGGTTGAGAAATGGATTGGTCTGGTTACAGAGAAGCAATGAGCAAATTTCATATCTGCACATTTTCTGATTTTTCATTCAAATCGTGTGGTACCCATTTGTTGAGCTTTTTTGATTTTCCAATCGCATGCAAATGGTTGCAGGCAGTTTTCTGGCTAACTGGAAGTTTTTTTGCCAGTTCTTGAGTGGTTTTATGTGGATCTTTCTAAGTGACAGTCTTTAATTGACCATCATTGATGACAGATGGGCGTCCATTACACTCATGATCTTCAAGGCTCAGATCTCCACTGCGAAAACGTTTAAACCATTTTCATGCTGACCACTCACTGGTCGTTTCCTCACCAAACGTTACGTTGATAATGTGAGCAGTTTCAGCTGCTTTACGTCCTTTCTCGAAGTTGAATAGCAAAATTGGTCGAATACCGTGCTTTGACAGTTCCATTTCAGATGATTGTAACAACAGCGAAAAAAGAATATCAATGTTAATTTATTGATGCATTCGGGCAAGACTGTGTCTCTATTATCAGACAACTGCAAAAATATGTTTTTAAAAAATTCAAAATTCTGCAAAAATTTGGTACAAATTCTTCGTGGTTCAAAATGTTGCTTATTTCTTACTCAGCCTGAGATATCTCAGAGAATGATAGAAAATATGTGAGGTGTTGAAGATGAGGTAAGTCTAAGTTGTAACTCAGAAAAGAAGGAGAGAAGATATGAAATAAATATTTTGTATTATATATTTATTGAATCTATTAAATACATATTTTATATCAAATATACCTTTTATATTTGAAGGCTTTACGGGATTATGCTATTGCATTGCTTATTGGAGGAAAAATGGATTACAAAGTAAGAACTGTTTTATTTTCATTGTTGCTGTTTTATTTACATTTGTTTTCGTAATGATTCACCTTACAATATAAAAAAAAAAAAACTTTCACCTGCATAAAGCCATAACTAAATGCTCTTAACAGAAACTTTATTATTTCAGATTCAATATCAACTGATATAGTTCTTAAATCTTTTCATCTGTCAACAGGTTTATGTGAACCGAGGACTTTTGTATTATTCATTGAATGATATTTCAAATGCTTTCAATGATTTTAAAAGTGCCATAAAGATTTATGGCGGAGATCACAGAGTCTTCCATATTTTAGGACTGATTTTGCACAGGTAATGGTGATCATAATTATTTTACTGAAATGTTGTCATTCTATGTAACTGAAATATTCCAAAACCTTATCTTTTGTCTTTCTACAGCCACAGTGATAAGCATAAATCCCACTTTCTGGTGAGAATGTAGTTGATCTGGCTAGCATGGTCATGTTCTTGTACGTCATGGGCAAGCAGTACAAAATTTCTGTTCAATAAAGATTTTAAGTCCTTTTAATTAGTAGTGACTGTATTGGGCTGAACTTGTTTGGCCAAATCTCTTTGACTTATCCAGTTCTCAAAGAGTGCCATATCACTCATTTTAGTTTCTATAACTTCCTCTGTAGTTCTTCATCTATAATGGAAACTTTATTGCATTGCAGTATATTCTATGATGTGATAACAATTCCAGTATTAATAACTGAACTTTAAACTTCAATAATTAAAGGAGTTGCATAGGAATGTCTCTCTCTCTCTCTCTCTGTCCAGGTCGCAGAAGTTCCTCTTCTCATTATGCTTTGGGAAACAGTATTTATAAGAAATAGCTCCAAAATCAATGTAATAATTAGTGTGTTCTGGGTTTATTAACATGATTTTTTTCTTTGATAATTTAAATAATTAAAATATATTAATTTTTAATGAAGCTTTTTAATTGTTGTTTCATATTTAGACTGGAGAGGTTAGATGTGGCTCTAAAGGTGTTTACTCGGTCGATTATTCTTCAACCAACGTTTCAAGAAGCCTTTATCAGTCGAGCTAACATCTACATGGATTATCTAACTGATGAAAACAACCAATTGGCCAAGTAAGTTGATTTCTATGACTTTTCTTCTCATGACATTCATTAACAGGTATTTATGAAGAGAATTCATCTTTATCAATTATTTGTTTTCTCCATCCCAGCATTAGTGCTGCTGATTGTTATAGGGGTGGGTTGTTGTTAGTGGTAGGGGCTGAGAGAGATAATAGAGAACATAGTTGTTGTTATTTGTCTGTAGATCATCTGTGATCCAACAAAAGCTCTCCAACCTTGACCATCCTGTTTGAAATCTTTTTTCAGCTATAATGCATATTGGACTATATTATTCAATGTGTTCTTTCCTTTCTTAAGGCTGTGGGATGTTTCTCATACCTTGAAGGTCCACTGTGACACTCCATGACTATTTCATAACTATTTCTAGCTCGACCTCAGCCACTCCTACCCTCTCTTCTATAATGTGAGGAGCCATGTAGTTCTTCTACAGTAAAACAAAAAATTGGTTCTGCTCTGCCCTTCTAACCTCTCATCTCTTAGCATAAAGCTGTCTCCCTTCCTAATATGGCCTGGATATCAAATTATGTCGATGATATTACAGAGGTAAGCAAAGGTAATAAGAGCAGAGGTAGCTGTTGTTGTTGTTGCAGGTTTCCACTCAACCATCCCAGATTCACTAGGTTTCTGGCAGTGAGATGCTCAAAGAATTGTCTGTGACTTGGTGTCTTTTAAGAGACTTCATTCCTTTTAAAGTTCTGGAGTTTTTTTAAAGTTTTTCATTTGTATTTGTCCTCTTCACTGATACACAGCAGTGAAACATTTACATATGCACACACACACACACACGCGCGCATACATGTATACAAACACACACACACATGTAGGTGTGTGTGACTAGCTTCCAGTTTTCATCTACAAAAGTCTTCTCCAAGTTTTAGATCAACCTAAAGCTAGAGAAGATACTTGCCTAAGGTACATGCCTGCATTCATATTTATTAAGGGATGTTAACTGTTATTTCTAGTAGGTTGCACATGACTATATAAAAGTTCCCACATTGACTTTTCAAAGATTTTTTGCTGCTGGTATCCATAAAGTGTAATGAGTGGTGTGTTCTAACTTTTGATCTTTATTGATGGTATGTTTAATCCCCTCCCACACGCACGTGTGTATGCGTCGACTGTTTCCATGTAATTACAGTCTGAGCCCCTTACATAAGATATTTGTAAAACTGGATTTCATTCTAAATTGTAAAACTTCTAAGTATTTTTATTTCCGTTTTTCATCTTCACAATGCAACTAATTTTGTACTCTTAACTTTTGGAATCAATAAAATTGATCTCTTACTAAACTGTCTGTCTTAATATCTTTCAGGTGTGATTACCAACGTGCCATCAAACTAAATCCAACCAATTGTTTAGCCTATGTGTCTTTAGGCATTTTTCTACAAGTGGAACGTAACTTCCAATTAGCTTGGCATCAATTTACCAATGCTATATTAATTAATCCATGTAACTAATCATTTTATTAACACTATATTAATTAATCCATGTTAAGTAATTGTTTTACTAAACTATTTTTATTGAAATACTTTTTATAACATCCTAATTAGAAAGGAAAGACATTATCAAATGTAAAGAATGTACTAAATTGTATTGGATGTTACTGTTGCTATTTTCAATCTATAGGCTGTGTCCATGCTAGAGCATGAATAATTATAGTTTATCACAAATACTATTTTGTTAGATAATTAACTGATTATAATTTTAAATGTTTATATTTATAACCAGATTATTGTCAGAATTGGATTCATTGATTTCATTTGTGTTGTGTTTAACCCTTGGTCTGTCTTAATCCAGCAGACTTATGATCAGAAGTATTTCAGTCATGGTCATTCCATCTATGGTTCAGCTACAGTGTATCTAGGACTACATTATCCAAGGTGTCCTTCTCTCATTCAGAGTATCTCTGAATAATGGGAATGCATTTCATAAAGAAACTGAAGCCAGACTCAAAGATACCTGGACTGGTGAAGGGACTTGAGGGGATAAGTACCTTATTAGGAGTAAATGGTGTTTGTGCTCAGTTTCTCTCTCAACATCAGACAATGATTAATTAACTGCAATTAACTCATCATTGAATTCATCAAGTTATTACTTGTAAACAAGGAACTAATTTACAATCTCTTACTATGATGTACTTCCATGAAATAACCTATCTTCTTATGACAGTAGAATTGTGCAATTAAAGTAACAAAAATCATTTTTAGTATCTAATTTGAAAATATGGACAAATAAACATTCCATACTTTAATTGATAATACCATAGACCTGCAAGTGAATTCTGTCAAAAAGTTCGCAGCTATTTTTCATTATTAAATGCTGCCTGTAATGTTTAATATAATGTTTTGCAAAGAGATTTGTCTCAAAACATTCAGTTTACTATTGTTTACCCTGTACAACAAAGATCTTGTGTTGTTTATTATTTCTATATCACATTCAGTACAGCTGCACCATCTTTCTTCCATTTCTGTTATCTTATACAGCTAGATATCTGTAAATAAATACATAATTCTATATAATGGCTTGGAATTAGGTAGGGATTTCTCTTCCTGTCTATAGAAATCAGCAAACAAAGTATTTACTAATGCATGTTTGAGCTTTGCCAATCTGAGATTCAATTATTATTCATCCATGAAACAACAAGAATCTTTAAAAAATGATGTGTACATCCATTCTGTGTACACAAACATGAGAACAGCATTCTTTGTTGGATTTTGTCTTGTAAGCACCACACATGCTCCAAATGACATCGGCACATTATCAGAAACCATTGTTTTGGCTTGATTTAGCTTTCTCTGAGATAGATTTGACTATTTTCATCTTTTGTGCAAAATGGTTCCACCTATGCTGTTTTAGTCTGATAATTGTTTGGTCATAGTTTCTGCTTTAGAGAAATCTGACCTTGCATCAAACTATTTGATAATTTTGCTTGACCAACACATAGTTCTTAATTTATCATTTTGTATTAAAATAAAACAGTCTCTTAGTTATACTGAATGTAGACATTTTTCTGACTTATAAAGCCTTTTTCACACAACTATATACGTGTGTCTGCACTCGTTCGTTTGTTGTCTTAATAATGAAAATGACTTTCTGTCATAAGACACTGATGACTATTTCTTTAATCTAAGATACATTTCCTTTTTTTTTTGTGTAGGTTATCAACCAGCTTATGAAGCTCGAGCAATCTTAAATTTACAAATGGGTAGCAAATACCCAGCTTTTCAAGACCTCACTCTTGCCCTACAGATCTCTCCCACTGCAGAGTTATTTAACAATCGAGGTGTTGTTAATCAGGTAAGAATTCAGATTGTTTTTGGTGCTTAAAATAATCGATCAGAAAACAATTTTGACATTTGGGGAAATGTTTTCCACCATAAACTTAGATTAATGAAGCCTTATCAGTGAAATTAAATAATTTTTCTTAAATAACTGTGGAAGCTCATTAGATGGACTGAACCTCACCACCTTGTCTTTCAGTTCCTCTGGCAGAATCTACACTGTTGCCTGGCCTAGACCTAACTTCTTTCTATTATCTCATTAATAGGCAATACCATTCCTCCTGGATTTACCATAGAGATTTTTTTTTTTAATTTGCAATAAAAAACTATTTACTTGAAAAATGTTTAATTAATGAATGCTTTCATCAGTTTAAAAGTGTTTCTGTCTTTGCTGAGATTCTAAACAATGTTATTGCAAAATGAACAGCTGAAACTATCAATACATCATCATCATTATCTTTGAGTCTCTATGAAATCACCTAAACAAGAAAGGGTTTGTGAATTTGAGATTATTGATTATAAAACTAAAAACATTTTAAAATTCTGAAAATAATGTTCAAACAATTTGTAGAAAATTCCTGCTAATTACCATGACAAGATCAATTATTCTTGTGACTGCCAACATTTTTCTAAAGCTTTTTTTACTAAATTCTAATCTATTTCTTGCGTCAGATGATGAATTCTCTTGTGGCAGCTCTGCACGACTATTACAAAGCCATAGAAACTGATCGCACCTTTGCTTTGGCTTATTTCAATGCTGGAACTTTACATTTACAAGGAAGATTTTTCAAACAGGTTACATTCTGATTTTCAATTCCGTTCTAATTCTAAATGTTCTTCTATTTAAAGGCACTTGTTTTATTCCTAGAAAGGTACCCAACTGGATTAGAAATAGGTACACTTTTTTAAACTAAAAGCAATAACAATATTCACAAAGAGTAAGATGTTTGTGTTGTGGACTGAAATAGGCATAAGGTCACATGTTTGGGCAAGTACACAGATGGTCCCCTGTATTTCACTGGTATTTTATGGACTCTGGAAGGATAAAAAGCAAAGTTGATGTTGAATGGATTTCAACCCAAAACATATAAGCCTTTTCATCCAATTTTGCTCTGAAGATTCTCCCAATCTAAATATTCCAAAATGTCTTGTTTCTAAAAATGAGTTTAAAGAATTATTTTCTGATTTGAATAAATTATGATACAAGGTTATTGGTATTTCAAGAATGACGATGGCAGTCATGTTTGTGGTTGAGCAAATCAAGAATCAAAGCTGTTTCAATCATGACCAACAATGCCATGTTGTTTTGGGCAAGAAATTCACACGCGAGGAGAGCTCAGTGAATGGACCTTTCACCTTTTAATTGTCCTTCTTCTAAAAGTTTGTTGCAGTGTTGTTACTGTGCATGCTGCCCTCTGTTGGCATGCTACAGAACTAGGCTGGGAACTTTTTAATACATATTTGATACAAGTGTGACTTAACACATTCACTTTGCAAGAGACTCACATGACTACAAAGTCAACCTCTTAGTGATGTATTTCCTTGAAATCCTTAATTTAGTGCATTTTAGAATCTTAATGGACCTTTCACCTTTTAATTGTCCTTCTTCTAAAAGTTTGTTGCAGTGTTGTTACTAATAAATTCTGTGATATTTTATTGCAGGCTTTGGTATATCTTAACAGAGCTATTATGCTTGACAAACAGAATGAATGTGCATATATAAACCGTGCAATCACCAAAGTGAGTAGTTATAATAATAATAATTTCTAATTTAGGGACAAGACCAGCAGTTTTGAGGGGAGAGGCAAGTCGATAACTCCAATACTTGACTGGTTCTTTTGTTTATCAACCCAGGAGAAATGAAAAGCAAAGTGGATGTTGGCAGGATTTGAACCAAGAATATAAAAAGTGGAACAAATACTGCTAAACATTTTCTCTGACACTCTGATGCAATTTTTTCAAGACTCCATAAAGGACAACATTGATGTCTCTTTTCACAGGGCCTTCATGACTTGAGGGAAGCAAGAAAGAAGTCATCTTCAGACCAGGAACTTTTCTTAAATGTTTTCAACATCTAAGGACCAGATGCTGTTCAACCAAAAGTCTCTGCTAATAATAGCTATATTTGTTGTGATACGAGAGAAAACTGGCTGCTTTTGTTACTTTGAGCAATTAATTATTGAGTGAAGGTGGAAACAGAATGGTAAAGTTTATGGAGTTATTACCTCTACTGGTAATAAAGATGTTTCTCTCTCAGACTAAAGGGTAGATTTGTATGATGCTCGTGTTTGAAATGCAGCACTGCTTGATTGAAAGACTTGGGCACTGAATAAAGAAGATTTATGATAACCAAAAAGTAAAAAGGAAATATATCAAACCTGCCCCATTGGGTGTGTAACAAAGTACAACTGAGCTGAGAGAAAGTTGGATATAAAAAGGAGCAGATGTTAGGTGCAAGAGAGAAGAATCTGCTTCTATGAGTATAAGATGTGTCTTGTATTGGCTGCTTAGTGTTCTTTATTCAATTTTCTTACCAACAGCCAACATGTAACTCTCTCTCTCTCTCTCTCTCTCTCTCTCTCTCTCTCTCTCTCTCTCTCTCTCTCTCTCTCTCTGCATCACACTCACACTCCTTTTATCCTTAGGCATCACTCACTGTTTTGATCCTGTTTGTTTTGGAAATACAAAGACAATGTAGAGATGATCTTTTAGTCTTGTAAGGAACAAAGCAACTTTTATAGTGCTGGTGTTAGGAAGAGCTTCCAGGCAGAGGAATCATGCCAAAAAGAGGATCTACACAGTCTTGATTCTTGATCTACTTAGAAGGGGAGAGAGGGGACAATAACTCCCAACAACTGACATGTCTCAGCCATTCCAGCAGGAAAAGCAGATAGAAAATTTTGATGATTATTTTGTCTTTTCAGATATTAAGAGAGTAATTCTCCTATTTTATCTCTAAAATTGTTTTCAGGTCATGCTGAATGATAAAGAAGGTGCTTTTGAAGACTTTGATAGTGCCATCCAGCTTTGTCCCTATTACACACATGTCTTCTATAACCGAGGTTCATTCTATATGTCTCTAGAAATGTATGAAATGGCTGAAAAGGACTTTACTTCAGGTAGAGATTACTTTCCATATTTACTTGATATCTAAATATTAATCTAATTTGTGGCTGTGACTTTATTGTATGTGGTAGATACAAACGAACTGTTAGCAAGAAGAATTCTCATTGAGTATGTTTCTTCAGTCACTGAAAATGCTTGCTAGAAATAACTGGCTGCTTTTGTTACCTTAGGCAATTAAGTGAAGGTGGAAACAAAACGATAAATCCAAGTGTTTGAATTAATTTTGAAAATAGCTCTTCTTAAATTTAAACATTCAGTTCACATTTTGATGTACATTTGAAGATTTTTAAATAAGACAAGTCAGATATAAAAGATTTGGGTGTATGTGGTTTAGTTTACTCTCTTTAAAATAAATGCAATAAAGCATTGCTTTGATGATCCATTGGGCATTAAGCATCCAATTGTACTTGGAACATCCAATACAGAGATCCAAACAACCACAATGGGTGAAATATAAGCAGGAAACAGATGATATAAACTTGTGTTCATTACAATTTCTATTATATATATATATATATATCATCATCATCATCATCATCATCATCATCATCGTTTAACGTCCGCTTTCCATGCTAGCATGAGTTGGACGATTTGACTGAGGACTGGTGAAACCGGATGGCAACACCAGGCTCCAGTCTAATTTGGCAGAGTTTCTACAGCTGGATGCCCTTCCTAACGCCAACCACTCAGAGAGTGTAGTGGGTGCTTTTACGTGTCACCCGCACGAAAACGGCCACGCTCGAAATGGTGTCTTTTATGTGCCACCCGCACAAGCCAGTCCAGGGGCACTGGCAACAATCTCGCTCGAAAATCCTACAGGAGCCAGTCAGGCAGTACTGGCAACGACCACGCTCAAAATGGTGCATCTCATGTGCCACCCGCACAAGAACCAGTCCAGGGGCACTGGCAACGATCTTACTTGGCTTGCCGGGTCTTCTCACTCACAGCACATTCCCAAAGGTCTCGGTCAGTAGTCATCGCCTCGGTGAGGCCCAATGTACGAAGGTCTTGCCTCACCACCTCAGCCCAGGTCTTCCTGGGCCTACCTCTTCCACGGGTTCCCTCAACTGTTAGGGTGTGGCACTTTTTCACGCAGCTATCCTCCTCCATTCTCACCACATGTCCATACCAGCGCAATCGTCTCTCTTGCACGCCACAACTGATGCTTCTAATGTTCAGCTTTTCTCTCAAGATACTTACACTCTGACGGGTATTCACATTGACTTTACACATCCAACGGAGCATACTAGCTTCATTCCTTGCGAGCTTACATATGTCCTCAGCAGTTACAGCCCATGTTTCACTGCCATGTAGCATGGTTGTTCGTACGCATACGTCATACAGTCTGCCTTTTACTCTGAGTGAGAGTCCCTTTGTTGCCAGCAGGGGTAAGAGCTCTCTAAACTTTGCCCAGGCTATTCTTATTCTAGCAGCTACACTTTCAGCGCACCCACCCCCACTACTAACTTGGTCGCCCAGATAGCGGAAGCTATCGGCTACCTCTAGTTTTTCACCCTGGAATGAGATAGAAGCTGTTTCCTGTTTGTTTGCAGTCTTTATTGCACCTGAACATCTGCCACAAACAAAAACTAACTTGCTAGTTAACCTGCCTTTGATGTTGCTGCACCTCTTATGTGTCCATAGCTTGCACCGGGTACATCTTATAGAGTTACTACCTACTCCTTTTCTACATACTGAGCAGGGCCATCTACCTGAAGGGGTTTGTGTTTTATCTACCTTCCTACTTATTAGGATTTTGGTTTTAGCTAGGTTGACTCTAAGGCCCTTCAATTCTAGACCTTGCTTCCACACCTGAAACTTCTCCTCTAGTTCTGATAGTGACTCCGCAATTAGGGCAAGGTCATCAGCATAGAGGAGCTCCCAGGGGCAACCTGTCTTGAACTCCTCTGTGATTGCCTGGAGGACTATGGTAAATAAGAGGGGGCTGAGGACGGAACCTTGGTGGACCCCTACCTCTACCCGGAATTCATTGCTGTACTCATTTCCAACCCTCACCTTACTGGCAGCATCTCTGTACATGGCTCGCACAGCTCTCACTAACCATTCTTCTATCCCAAGTTTCCTCATTGACCACCAGATAAGGGATCGGGGGACCCTGTCAAAGGCTTTCTCCATGTCAACGAAAGCCAAGTACAGAGGTTTATCCTTAGCTAGGTATTTCTCCTGCAACTGTCTCACTAGAAATAAGGCATCAGTAGTGCTTTTACCTGGCACGAACCCAAACTGCATCTCATCTAAATTGATTCGCTCCCTAATTAGTTGGGCTATGACCCTCTCTGTAACTTTCATAACCTGATCTAACAGCTTGATGCCTCTGTAATTATTTGTATCTAAAGCGTCACCTTTACCTTTGTAGCAGTTGACTATGATGCTGCTACACCAGTCATTGGGTATGACTCCTTCGTGTATCACCTGGTTCGTAATACGGGTGACTAGGCTATAGCCAACACTGCCAGATATTTTGAGCATCTCTGCAGTGATTGCTGATGGGGCGGGGGCTTTCCCGGTCTTCATACTCTTAATTGCTTTATCTACCCTGGTACTATCAACTCGGATAGCTGGTCCCTCTATTGGGTCGACATACGGCAGGCTCTCTTTCTCCCATTCATTCTCTTTATTAAGCAATCTATCGTAGTGGCATCTCCAGACCTCTTTCTTTGCATCCTCATTTAGTGCAAGCGTACCATCATCCATGCGAACACATTTCTCTCCTACAACATCACTATTCTCTCTCCTACACTGTCTTGCAACACGAAATACCTCGAGTCTTTGGTCCTCACGGCGCAGAACATTGGCAAATCTTTCCTTATCTGCTTCCCCTCTGGCTAAATAAACCTGTCGCCTAGCCTCCCTTCTGGCACATTGGTACAATTCCCTGCTACCACCGTTCTTCCAGTCCTTCCAAGCTTGTTTCTTTTGTCTAATAGCCCTGTCTACCTCCTTGTTCCACCACCATGTTACTCTGGGTCGGGAGGGGACCTTACACCACCTACAAATCTGGTCGGTGGCTTTCAACAGGTTGTCCCGCAGAAATCTCCAATTGTCTTCCTCGTTGTATGATGCTATATCCCCTTCTATTTCGTTAAATGCTTCAAGTAACTTGTCTCTAACGAAATAGAAGGGGATATAGCATCATACAACGTGGAAGACAATTGGAGATTTCTGCGGGACAACCTGTTGAAAGCCACCGACCAGATTTGTAGGTGGTGTAAGGTCCCCTCCCGACCCAGAGTAACGTGGTGGTGGAACAAGGAGGTAGACAGGGCTATTAGACAAAAGAAACAGGCTTGGAAGGACTGGAAGAACGGTGGTAGCAGGGAATTGTACCAATGTGCCAGAAAGGAGGCTAGGCGACAGGTTTATTTAGCCAGAGGGGAAGCAGATAAGGAAAGATTTGCCAATGTTCTGTGCCGTGAGGACCAAAGACTCGAGGTATTTCATGTTGCAAGACAGTGTAGGAGAGAGAATAGTGATGTTGTAGGAGAGAAATGTGTTCGCATGGATGATGGTACGCTTGCATTAAATGAGGATGCAAAGAAAGAGGTCTGGAGATGCCACTACGATAGATTGCTTAATAAAGAGAATGAATGGGAGAAAGAGAGCCTGCCGTATGTCGACCCAATAGAGGGACCAGCTATCCGAGTTGATAGTACCAGGGTAGATAAAGCAATTAAGAGTATGAAGACCGGGAAAGCCCCCGGCCCATCAGCAATCACTGCAGAGATGCTCAAAATATCTGGCAGTGTTGGCTATAGCCTAGTCACCCGTATTACGAACCAGGTGATACACGAAGGAGTCATACCCAATGACTGGTGTAGCAGCATCATAGTCAACTGCTACAAAGGTAAAGGTGACGCTTTAGATACAAATAATTACAGAGGCATCAAGCTGTTAGATCAGGTTATGAAAGTTACAGAGAGGGTCATAGCCCAACTAATTAGGGAGCGAATCAATTTAGATGAGATGCAGTTTGGGTTCGTGCCAGGTAAAAGCACTACTGATGCCTTATTTCTAGTGAGACAGTTGCAGGAGAAATACCTAGCTAAGGATAAACCTCTGTACCTGGCTTTCATTGACATGGAGAAAGCCTTTGACAGGGTCCCCCGATCCCTTATCTGGTGGTCAATGAGGAAACTTGGGATAGAAGAATGGTTAGTGAGAGCTGTGCGAGCCATGTACAGAGATGCTGCCAGTAAGGTGAGGGTTGGAAATGAGTACAGCAATGAATTCCGGGTAGAGGTAGGGGTCCACCAAGGTTCCGTCCTCAGCCCCCTCTTATTTATCATAGTCCTCCAGGCAATCACAGAGGAGTTCAAGACAGGTTGCCCCTGGGAGCTCCTCTATGCTGATGACCTTGCCCTAATTGCGGAGTCACTATCAGAACTAGAGGAGAAGTTTCAGGTGTGGAAGCAAGGTCTAGAATTGAAGGGCCTTAGAGTCAACCTAGCTAAAACCAAAATCCTAATAAGTAGGAAGGTAGATAAAACACAAACCCCTTCAGGTAGATGGCCCTGCTCAGTATGTAGAAAAGGAGTAGGTAGTAACTCTATAAGATGTACCCGGTGCAAGCTATGGACACATAAGAGGTGCAGCAACATCAAAGGCAGGTTAACTAGCAAGTTAGTTTTTGTTTGTGGCAGATGTTCAGGTGCAATAAAGACTGTAAAGAAACAGGAAACAACTTCTATCTCATTCCAGGGTGAAAAACTAGAAGTAGCCGATAGCTTCCGCTATCTGGGCGACCAAGTTAGTAGTGGGGGTGGGTGCGCTGAAAGTGTAGCTGCTAGAATAAGAATAGCCTGGGCAAAGTTTAGAGAGCTCTTAGCCCTGCTGGCGACAAAGGGACTCTCACTCAGAGTAAAAGGCAGACTGTATGACGCCTGATGGGCCGGGGGCTTTCCCGGTCTTCATACTCTTAATTGCTTTATCTACCCTGGTACTATCAACTCGGATAGCTGGTCCCTCTATTGGGTCGACATACGGCAGGCTCTCTTTCTCCCATTCATTCTCTTTATTAAGCAATCTATCGTAGTGGCATCTCCAGACCTCTTTCTTTGCATCCTCATTTAATGCAAGCGTACCATCATCCATGCGAACACATTTCTCTCCTACAACATCACTATTCTCTCTCCTACACTGTCTTGCAACACGAAATACCTCGAGTCTTTGGTCCTCACGGCGCAGAACATTGGCAAATCTTTCCTTATCTGCTTCCCCTCTGGCTAAATAAACCTGTCGCCTAGCCTCCCTTCTGGCACATTGGTACAATTCCCTGCTACCACCGTTCTTCCAGTCCTTCCAAGCTTGTTTCTTTTGTCTAATAGCCCTGTCTACCTCCTTGTTCCACCACCATGTTACTCTGGGTTGGGAGGGGACCTTACACCACCTACAAATCTGGTCGGTGGCTTTCAACAGGTTGTCCCGCAGAAATCTCCAATTGTCTTCCTCGTTGTATGATGCTATATCCCCTTCTATTTCGTTAAATGCTTCAAGTAACTTGTCTCTAACGAAATAGAAGGGGATATAGCATCATACAACGTGGAAGACAATTGGAGATTTCTGCGGGACAACCTGTTGAAAGCCACCGACCAGATTTGTAGGTGGTGTAAGGTCCCCTCCCGACCCAGAGTAACGTGGTGGTGGAACAAGGAGGTAGACAGGGCTATTAGACAAAAGAAACAGGCTTGGAAGGACTGGAAGAACGGTGGTAGCAGGGAATTGTACCAATGTGCCAGAAAGGAGGCTAGGCGACAGGTTTATTTAGCCAGAGGGGAAGCAGATAAGGAAAGATTTGCCAATGTTCTGTGCCGTGAGGACCAAAGACTCGAGGTATTTCATGTTGCAAGACAGTGTAGGAGAGAGAATAGTGATGTTGTAGGAGAGAAATGTGTTCGCATGGATGATGGTACGCTTGCATTAAATGAGGATGCAAAGAAAGAGGTCTGGAGATGCCACTACGATAGATTGCTTAATAAAGAGAATGAATGGGAGAAAGAGAGCCTGCCGTATGTCGACCCAATAGAGGGACCAGCTATCCGAGTTGATAGTACCAGGGTAGATAAAGCAATTAAGAGTATGAAGACCGGGAAAGCCCCCGGCCCATCAGCAATCACTGCAGAGATGCTCAAAATATCTGGCAGTGTTGGCTATAGCCTAGTCACCCGTATTACGAACCAGGTGATACACGAAGGAGTCATACCCAATGACTGGTGTAGCAGCATCATAGTCAACTGCTACAAAGGTAAAGGTGACGCTTTAGATACAAATAATTACAGAGGCATCAAGCTGTTAGATCAGGTTATGAAAGTTACAGAGAGGGTCATAGCCCAACTAATTAGGGAGCGAATCAATTTAGATGAGATGCAGTTTGGGTTCGTGCCAGGTAAAAGCACTACTGATGCCTTATTTCTAGTGAGACAGTTGCAGGAGAAATACCTAGCTAAGGATAAACCTCTGTACCTGGCTTTCATTGACATGGAGAAAGCCTTTGACAGGGTCCCCCGATCCCTTATCTGGTGGTCAATGAGGAAACTTGGGATAGAAGAATGGTTAGTGAGAGCTGTGCGAGCCATGTACAGAGATGCTGCCAGTAAGGTGAGGGTTGGAAATGAGTACAGCAATGAATTCCGGGTAGAGGTAGGGGTCCACCAAGGTTCCGTCCTCAGCCCCCTCTTATTTATCATAGTCCTCCAGGCAATCACAGAGGAGTTCAAGACAGGTTGCCCCTGGGAGCTCCTCTATGCTGATGACCTTGCCCTAATTGCGGAGTCACTATCAGAACTAGAGGAGAAGTTTCAGGTGTGGAAGCAAGGTCTAGAATTGAAGGGCCTTAGAGTCAACCTAGCTAAAACCAAAATCCTAATAAGTAGGAAGGTAGATAAAACACAAACCCCTTCAGGTAGATGGCCCTGCTCAGTATGTAGAAAAGGAGTAGGTAGTAACTCTATAAGATGTACCCGGTGCAAGCTATGGACACATAAGAGGTGCAGCAACATCAAAGGCAGGTTAACTAGCAAGTTAGTTTTTGTTTGTGGCAGATGTTCAGGTGCAATAAAGACTGTAAAGAAACAGGAAACAACTTCTATCTCATTCCAGGGTGAAAAACTAGAAGTAGCCGATAGCTTCCGCTATCTGGGCGACCAAGTTAGTAGTGGGGGTGGGTGCGCTGAAAGTGTAGCTGCTAGAATAAGAATAGCCTGGGCAAAGTTTAGAGAGCTCTTAGCCCTGCTGGCGACAAAGGGACTCTCACTCAGAGTAAAAGGCAGACTGTATGACGCCTGATGGGCCGGGGGCTTTCCCAGTCTTCATACTCTTAATTGCTTTATCTACCCTGGTACTATCAACTCGGATAGCTGGTCCCTCTATTGGGTCGACATACGGCAGGCTCTCTTTCTCCCATTCATTCTCTTTATTAAGCAATCTATCGTAGTGGCATCTCCAGACCTCTTTCTTTGCAGCCTCATTTAGTGCAAGCGTACCATCATCCATGCGAACACATTTCTCTCCTACAACATCACTATTCTCTCTCCTACACTGTCTTGCAACACGAAATACCTCGAGTCTTTGGTCCTCACGGCGCAGAACATTGGCAAATCTTTCCTTATCTGCTTCCCCTCTGGCTAAATAAACCTGTCGCCTAGCCTCCCTTCTGGCACATTGGTACAATTCCCTGCTACCACCGTTCTTCCAGTCCTTCCAAGCTTGTTTCTTTTGTCTAATAGCCCTGTCTACCTCCTTGTTCCACCACCATGTTACTCTGGGTCGGGAGGGGACCTTACACCACCTACAAATCTGGTCGGTGGCTTTCAACAGGTTGTCCCGCAGAAATCTCCAATTGTCTTCCTCGTTGTATGATGCTATATCCCCTTCTATTTCGTTAAATGCTTCAAGTAACTTGTCTCTAAGTCTCTGTCCGTTTGCAGGGTCTTTAAGCTTCCACACCCTTCTCCTCCAAGCCTGTCTAATTCTGGGCACCCATTTTGCCTTGATCCCAAAGTCGCTAACTACTAATCTATGTTGTGGGGTACATTCTTCGCCAGGGTAGGTTTTGGCATTTATAAGCCGCCCTCTTTCCCTATTTCTGGCGAGGATGTAGTCGATTTGGCTAGAGTGTCTGCCGGAGCGGTAGGTGACTAGGTGACTGGCAGGTTTCCTGAAGTTGGTATTGCAGACCATAAGATCGGTTGCATCACAGAACTCCAGCAGTCTGGTTCCCTCCTCGTTGCGGGAACCGAAGCCATAGCCTCCATGTATGCCATGGAAGCCTCCAGCACGACGTCCGACATGACCGTTGAAGTCTCCAGCCACAAAGAGAAGGTCCCTGTCACTCGTCGACGAGGTAGTTTGCAAGAGGGTGTCATAGAATTGGTCTTTCAGACCATCTGGTAGCCCTGGTTGAGGTGCATAGGCTGAGATGACAGTAGCTAATCTATGATGAAGCACTAGTCTGATCTGAAGTACTCTGTCACTTACTCTAATGACCTCGATTACCTTATCCACCCATTTCTCCGCTAGAAGTATTCCTACGCCCCCGACCCCATCAGTGTTCCCTGCCCAGAAAATCTTGTACCTGTGTTCTTTGCCTGTGAGGAACCTCGCAGAACCTCCTCTCCATCTTACTTCCTGGATGCAGCACATATCGACGCGTCTCCGTTCAAGCATCTCAACAATTTCACCAGATCTACCTTTCAGCGTGCCGACGTTGAGAGTGCTAATCCTAACAGTATGGGTGTTGGGGGTGTGGGTCTGTAGCCTGGGAAGGGGAAAAGCAGTGTCGTGTACCTGAAAAGAAAACTTGCAATTGGAAGAATTCATAAGCAAAACAGTACCTACAACCTGCAAACATTTCTCAAACTTAATGCGCTACCCAAAGGTAGGGGAGAGGATGGCCAAGGCCACTAGATGGGTTCCGGGAGACAGCCGAGGATGACAGGATGACAGAGGAATGCACTTCCGGTGGAGGGGTGGGAGGGCGGGTTACCGTCAGCGAGTAGATAGGGCTCTTAATTGTAGATTTTAAATATTGAGAGACCACAATGCATAAATCGTAATTTTTTAAAAGAGCAATGAATTCTAGGTGAATAGAATATAACGTAGCATGAATTTAGGAAGCTTAGAAAATGAATAAGTATGAATTTAAGACAAAAACTGAATTCAATTGAATTTCATGGAGAGAAACAAGATAAATAATAGAGGGCAGACTAAAGCGCGAAGGTATGAGATGTTTGAGGCCGTAAATAAATAAAAATCTCTATCTCATCTGCATCTTGGAGACTTCGTCGTAGTATGTCAGCGGAGAAGGGATTGAGATTTATATATATATATATATATATATATATATATATATATATAAATATATATTTATATATATACCTATGGTGGTACTCCAGCATGACCACAGCTGCATGGCTGAAACTAGTAAAAGAATATAATATGTATATATCTATATCAGCAATAATAGTCTCCCTCTTTTGGTAAAACATTACAGACTGCTTTTTTTATTAATTTATGTTTGTTTAATGTCTTTCTGCCTGTTTTGCAGCGTTGAAAATCTACCCCTCTGATGTAGCAACTCTTTTACGTCGGGCTCAAACAAGAAGAAAACTGGGAAAGTATGACTTGGCTTTGGCTGATTATAAATATGCAATAATGTTAATGACCAGCAAAAAAAAATCCAAATTTACAGATTCCTAATAAAATCTAATATTTTTTAGAATGTTCAGACATTTATTTCTGCCACCATTTATTTATGGTATGACTTTCGTCTTTTAAAAAGAGAATATTTGATCATGGGTCGTCTACTTGACATGCGTTGATCTTGAGTACAATGTCTGCTTTTCTGCTCTCAGGGGGAACATCTTAGTCAGAAATCTGATAAAGTTACCAATGCTACCTCCTGCAACAATGAAACTCTATGATAAGGAATCGTCTTTAGAACACACAGATACTAAAATAGGAACTTTTCCAAATGTTTGCTATTGTTTGTTGAATATCTTAAATGGAAATACAAAAAGCTGGAATCATCAGAGCCAGAACCGAAGTCTGCTGGGTGGAAGCATAACCTGAAAATAACTAAAAGAAAAAATATATCCAACAATCACAAAACTGTTCGGCAAAGATTAACAAATGGATTAGTGAATAGATTTATTCATTAACAGATTTTTTTGCTTAGTCTATTTACACTGAAAAAGATTTCAGATTAGTTTAGCAAAATGCTTTTTTTCGTTTTTTTGTATAACGTTCACAATTTCTGCAAAATATTGTTATAGAATATAACAATTTATAGTGAATTTCTAAACTTCTTTCAGTTAATATACATTTTAAATCCAAAGGAAAATTCTATAACAAAATGTTTATCATGCTTTCAACATCTGAAACATTACAAAAATGCTTCTAAAATGACCCCAGTATTATTGGTTCTGCTGGAATTTGTTTTCTTGCTTTTTGATTAATTTTCAAACCTGTAATTTAACTCTTCTAGGATATTCTTAGAAGAGAACATGATTAAAAAAATTTTCCAAATTCTCTAAAATCAAATTTCATTTTTTTAACCCTTGAATTTTTTTTTCATTGTTTGAAGATGAAAGGCAAAACTGAAAAAGGAAACAAAAGTTAATTTATTTTTAATTTTACCTTTCATACACAAGTGTCAAGAAAAGAATTAAATGCTAAAACGATGAGAATGGAAATATAATGAAAGCTAAAAATGGAGTGTGTGTGTGTGATGTGTGGCATTAATAATGATGATGTTGAGGTAGACAGAAAGCGTCATTGACTGGCTAACATTTCTTCCAGTTGACGTAACACATCGTCATCATCTTCTGTAGAATTAGCTTCAGTTAAATTTTCAGTAACATCTTTCAAGTCATCATCATCTTTCAAGAAACTGTCAAAAAAATACAAAAATGAATGCATGATTTAAAAAAAAAAAAAGGAAGACATACAGATTGTCAAATATTAGATTTTCTATAATTAATAACATATTTCTTACAATAATGTTAAAAAAAAACTTAATTCTCAAATTTGAAATACAAAACGTTCTAATATGTCATCATTTACTGTCCATGCGGACACGGGTTGGATGGTTCAACCAAGGCTGCACCAGACTCCAGTTGGATTTGGCAGAGTTTTCTATGGCTGAATGCCTTTCCTAATGCCAACCACTCTGAGAGTGTAATGGGTGCTTTTATGTGCCATTTGCATGACACCAATATCTGCCACGACTGTGGTTTTACTTGGCTGGATGGGTCGTCCTCTCAAGCACAACATAACGCTGAAGGCCTCAGTCATCCGTCATTGCCTCGATGAGGCCCAAAACTCAAAAGGTGCTTTTTACGTGCCAGTTATGTGGCACCAGCATCAGCCATGACTATGATTTCACTTGGCTTGACAGGTCTTCTCAAGCACAGCACGTCACCAAAGGTCTTAGTCACTAATCGTTGCCTCCATGAGGCCCATAGTTCAAAGATCATGCTTCACAACTTCGTCTCATGTCTTCCTGGGTCTACCTCTACCACAGGTTCCCTTCACAGTTAGAGATTGGCACTTCTTTACACAGCTGCCCTCGTCCATACACATCACATGATCATACCAGCACATTTGTCTCTCTTGCACACCACATCTGATGATCCGCTTATGCCCAACTTTCCTCTCGAGATGATTACACTGTTGCACATGCACACTGACATTGCACATCTAGGGAATCATACTAGCTTTGTTTCTTTCAAGCCTACACATGTCCTCAGTGGTAACAGTCCATGTTTCACTGCTGTGTTGTATAGCTGTTCGCACACCGGCATCATACAATCTGCCTTTCACTCTGAGGGAGAGGCCCTTTATTGCCAGCAGAGGTAGGAGAAGTAGCAACTCTATCTGGAAGCGCCTCTCTCTCATCTCTAAGCTATGCTACTCTATCGAGTAACGTTACTCCAAAGACCCTTCCAAGGAATCCCATCTCAGCTGCTTGTATTCACTTGTATAAAGAACATAACTAAAAATTTAATGAGTAAAATAGTCAGATATTAGAGAGGCAAAAAAATAATACCTTAACTCCAATCCTTGATACTTTATCAACACCTGTACCATGAAAGACAAAACTGACATCAGTTGAATTGAGAATCCCAGTCTTAAAAAGACAAGGTATTTATACATCAGACAATGCTTCATGCAAACTATACTACTCTACAAAGCATTTTGTTTGAGTGCCACTGCTATCAATATGAAAGTAAAATGTTGATAAAATTACAAACCTGTCATCATTTAAATGCGTTGGTGAGTGTAAATCCAAGGAATTAGTCACAACTGTTTGAGGCGATTTCATTTCTTCTGTTTCTATATGTAAGGAATTTTCAAGTTTTATATCATTTCCAGTTTTTGGTAAATTTCCTATGGAATCAGTTGATGGAATATTTGAACTATCATCTGTTGTTTTGTCTGAAGGTAATCGATCTGTGACAGTTTGTTTCAATTTATCTTGTGCTACTGAAATTATGTTCTTTAGTCTAGAATCAGACGTACAAGGTAAAGAGTTTGAAGAAATATGTTTTTTCTCAGGAGATAGTTCATTAGTTTTATCTGATTCTAAAGATTGTTTAACAGGCATTGCTGACCGTTTTCTGGTCCACTGTGCCAAAGTAGGAACTGTCAAATAAAAAAGAAAATATAATTATAAAGACATTTACACATATCTTTGACAAAAACTTATCAGTGCCTGCCCCCACTAATTTCCTTCCGCTAAACCATCTTACTTCAATTAAAGATTACCATAATCCGAAATAAATTATTCCAACACTTCTCATTCCTCCAATCCTAATCAGATGCTTCCTATACAAAGTGTTTATTATTCTTAATGACCTGTAGCATCTAATTACATCTCTAAATTACTCAGATGCTACCTGACTTTCTACAACAGTTTTATTCCCAACATTCAGTATTTTCATATTAAATTCTCTAAAAGTTGGCTTGTAAGAAAGAAGAACCAGTTCATAGGATAATGAACACTATTCCGGAAACAAAAATGCCCTGGCAAGACTTGGGCTGGTTCTGGGCTGACCAATTAAGCAACAACCTGATTACACTTTTGTGTATTGAAATCTGTTAAAAAAGAACTTTTTTTAAATAAAAATTTTTAAAAATTAACCTTTTCTTTAAAATAAAATCTTTAAACAGAAAAAACTCACCTTTTGGGGCAGTGTATGTTGACTTTGAGTCAGAAAGCTGATTTTTGTCAACTTTCCCTCCTGTCTCTTCATTGCGCTTTGCTCGCAGACGTTTTTCTTCCATTATTTCTGCAAAAGATTTTACTCGAATTTCTCCTACAAAATCCAATTCTGGTTTCACTGAATTTTGTACATTTAGGACTTCAACCTGGAAGGAAACAAAACAGCATTAAACAACAACAAAACAAGACAACTCTATCAACACACAGCGTACTTAAAGAAAGCACACATTCAGGTTGCATATTTATCAAAGGAATTTACCTGTGACTTCCTTTTCAAGTTTTTAAAGTCAGTCGCATCCTCTCCTCAACAAAGACTGAATATAAACCTGTCTAGAGAGAGGAGACTGCATGCAGCCTGTCTATACAGATTGTGTAGAACTTGTCGAGAAACTGTCTGTAGACAATCTATACAGATTGCATAGAACTTGGTTTCCCATTGCTGTGATGATGCTCAAGCAATTTACCTTCCTGGTTTTTTAGAAAAGACAACAAATGTCAGGGTAGCACCATTGTGACCCCTCTGCCTGACCTGACCTGACCTCTACCTTAACAAATTTCTAACAGGAAGAATTGAAGTTAAACATTGTAAGCCAGCAATCACCACCAGCACTGCTACTACTACTACTAACGTTTAATGCAGCAAATTGTTCCTACCTTGTGTAACCTGTTTACAGCTAGGTAGACTGAGGTATTTGACAGTTTGTTCACTACAAAACACAAACCACTTATCTCACCAAAGCAGCCATGTTGTCAAAAGAAATAAGGATCCTTTTTACTAAAAGGCACAAGGCTTGAAATTTTTAAGAGGGCTTGTGGATTCGACCCTGAAAGGATGAACAAAGTTGACTATGGCAGAATTTGAAACCAGAATATAAAGAGCCAGAAGAAATACCATTTCGTCCAACCATTCTACCAATTTGCCAAGGCCACAGTAATTTTGGGAAATGGGGGCGCATCAATGACATGTACTCCGGTGCTCCAGCAGGTACTTATTTTATTGACTCCAAATCTGAACTCAAAATATAAAGACAGACAAACTGCTGCTAAGCATTTTTGCCTGGCACCAATAATGATTCTGTCAGCTCACATCCTTAACAATAACGAAAATAATTCATTGTTTACCTTAACATTCTTGGAAGCAATCTTCTGAATTTTTACTTTTTCCAAAGGTTCTTTATGTTCTGCACCATTCCGATTATCTTTCAAATCAGCTGCAAACCAAGTGAAAAATCCAGAGTTTATTTCAGGCAACAACTTTAATCCACAAATGTTAAGTGAAAGAAACAGTGAATGATAAACAAAACAACTGGTAGTGATTTTAGTGAGCCATGGGGGATAAAAAGTAAAATCAACTTGATTGGCATTTGAACTCAGAATATAATTACAACACATTTGGTCAGACATTCCACCAGTTCCACCAATTGATTCCCTGAATATTAACTTTTTATATCCAAAGAAAAGAAATTAAAAATAGGGGACACAAATAGTTTTAGTAAAATGTTTCCTAACATTTTTACTAAATGCCAGATCCCACTGGTCCCTTCAGATCCCACTGGAGCCTCATAACTTGTGTGAGGGTCCTGGGAAGGGGACTCAACCCAAATAAAAATAGCAATCTTTGCTGTGGCACTCAGCACTCTTCCTTCTCGTAAGCAACTCTAAATGTGTGTGTGTGTGTGCACGAAAGTCATCATCATCATTTAACGTCCACCTTCCATGCTGGCATGGGTCGGATGGTTTGATAGGAGCTGGCCAGGCAGAAGACTGCAGCAGACTCCAGTTGTCTGCTTTGACATGGTTTCTACTGCTGGACGCCCTTCCTAACATGCCAACCACTTTACAGAGTGGACTGTGTGCTTTTTACGTGGCACCTGAACTGATAAGGTCACCGAGTAATTTGCAAGAGATAACCCCTCAACTGAATGGGGAGTTTGTACTAAGGGAGAGGGCGATGGCTTAGTACCAAGTGATGAATGCTTAGAGTATGGTAGTGAGACAGAAGTATATATGTAACTGTAAATTGAAAGAGCTTCTCCATGGTCATACTTGACACTAAAAATAGCAGCCAGATCTTCTTCTGACCACACCCTACTGTTTTAAAAAAAGAACGCAAATATAATCCTAGAACACTAGGTCTGAATAAAAGACAAGATAGTCATGGCCGGAAGAACTTGGATCACAGGTTTGTTTAATCAAGGATGAGTGAACAATGACAAAAACTGTAAATAAAGTGAAGTGGTACGAACATTGTTGACGAACAGCTGGAGGGACATAGATCTGTCGGGTTTGTTTAAGTTTGGGTTTTTCTGCTTGGCTACTTCTAGATTCTCTCAAATTACACACAGCTTCTTTATCTAGAAACAAAGTATTTAGAAGAAATATGTTAATTATTAATTAATAAATTGGAAATTCTGATGTCAAAAGGAAAATAAAGTAAATATGAATATTGATTTGGAAATGAATCATGACTAATATGTATGTTTGTAAAGTCAAGAATTCATTCGACAGATACTCAGAGTTTCACTTCCAGACAGCCACAGCATTATATATAATTGGAAGCTTGAGTATTGGCAGAGTCAATCAAACTTTACACAAACTCTGATACACATATTGATTGCTCTTTCTCTCTTCTGCATTTATAAACATAAACACAATTTTTATATATATATATGTGCGTGAGAAGACCCGGCAAGCCAAGTGAGATCATTGCCAGTGCCCCTGGACTGGCTCTTGTGCGGGTGGCACATAAGATGTACCATCCTGAGCGTGACCGTTGCCAGTACCGCCTGACTGGCCTTGTAAGGTTTTCGAGCGAGATCGTTGCCAGTGCCCCTGGACTGGCTCTTGTGCGGGTGGCACATAAAAGACACCATTTCGAGCGTGGCCGTTTTCGTGCGGGTGACACGTAAAAGCACCCACTACACTCTCTGCGTGGTTGGCGTTAGGAAGGGCATCCAGCTGTAGAAACTCTGCCAAATTAGATTGGAGCCTGGTGTAGCCATCCGGTTGCACCAGTCCTCAGTCAAATCGTCCAACCCATGCTAGTATGGAAAGCGGACGTTAAACGATGATGATGATGATATATATATATGTATAAAGGTATGTGTGTGTGTGTGTGTGTGTGTGTACATCTTTTGTTAATTCTTTCATACAGTCCTCATTTCTTGTTGTCTCTGATTTACAATGAATCCAACAACTTGATTTAATGAAGACAAACATACAGGACACAGGATTGGATCTCGGTGGATTTATTAACCCTTTCGTTACCAAACCACCCAAAGCCGCCCGAAAAAAAATTTTGATTCATGTGACCAAGCCGCCCGAAATCACCTATTCATATTTAAATGAGAATATCCGAGCAAATCTCGTTAGTACATTCGTGAAAACACGTGATTATTCGTGTAAACAGTTCAGCTATAGTTTTGTACGACGATCGACATGTTTTTTAATTTTGTGAATTTTGGGAGATTTTTTTTCCAAATTTGTTCCTGTTGTGTTTTCAAAATTTGTAATTCTGACAAAAAATTGGATACAAATTTTATTCTGTCAAGCAGCGAGTCAGAATTCGAAGGATTTTCCGTTGAAGACCTTGATAAATCTAACTCTGTAACCAAAAAAAAAAAAAAAAGCACGTGGTATTTGATAATGAATCTGAGGTTTCATTTTCCGAAAATGAAAGCAGTGAATCCGAGAGCTCCGATGATAGCAATAAAGAGAATGAATTAGTACCTGAATGGAGTGAAAATTTAAAAACTCCTTCTTTCAGTGAATTTTCTGAAGAAACTGGACCAAGTCACAGTCTTACCCAGGAGAGTAAAGCTTTAGACTATTTCATTTTGCTTTTTCCGATGTACCTATTTGAATTGATTACGGCAGAAACAAACCGTTACGCTGAATGTAAACAAAGCGTAAAAAAGGATAGTTTGTGGTTTCCCACAAACTTGAATGAAATTAAAGCATATTTTGCCATAAATATTATTATGGGCATTAGAAAGTTACCTAGAATAACAAATTACTGGAGTAGTGATGAACCCTTTGGAGAGGAATATGTCTCAAGTATAATGACGAGGATACGGTTTTTAAAATTGACTCAATATCTACATGTAAGAGACACGAGCAGTACACCAGTACATGGAGAACCAGACTTTGATCCCTTATTTAAAATAAGACCCCTCATTGACTGTGTTCAAACACATATAAAACAGTTTATAGATGAGGATATGGTGGGCTATAAAGGTCGAGTGCGTTTTCAACAGTATATGCCAGGAAAGCCCACAAAATGGGGGATCAAAGTTTGGAAGATTTGTAAATCAAATACTGGGTACTGCTCTGGATTTTAATTTTATACTGGCAAAAGAGACAGTAATGAATCCAGTAATGTGCACAACTCTTCTATAATAATATTTTGTTGTATACCCAATTGAATATTAGCTAATAACCCATTTTCTATAGCAATGTTTGAACAAAAATTTAAATAATTTTATATTTTGTTGAATTTACCTGTATTTACCTGTAATTAAAGTCACTTTGTGACAAAAATTTTGGTATAGAATTGGTTGAGAACCTTTCGTTAAATTATCTTCCAAAAATCACATTAATATGTTGATAAATAAAAAAGTTAGAGTTGTTTAATGAAACCAGATTAAATGTATGATTATGTTAGAAATTAATTGAAACACATAAGGGGTGTATTTTGGTTAGAAATATGGTAACGAAAGGGTTAAGAAGATGCCTCAAGGCTACTACTGACTGATGTGGTTAATGTATTATATTGTAGACCTGTCCAAACCACATTGGATCCCAGGCTGTTGGGCATTACTGATGTCTGGATCACCCTGTATCAGCAAGGAAATAAAAAAAACACAGTCAATGCCGATGCCTATGCACACACACACACACATCCGTTTTGCTGGTGTAAAGCAGGTCCTTGTAAAGTGAGGTATTATTGTATTTTAAACCAACCCAGTTTCAAAGGATTTGTTTCCTTGTGAATAGACAAGACACACACACAAACATGCACAATAATGCACAACTACAACTGACATTAACAAAATAAAATACAACAAACTTTTTGAATTTTTTTCCATATTTTTGGCCGCTCGTATTTCAGCCAAGGTTTTCACTTTGAAATTTAATTCAGAGTCTGAAACATAGAAATGAAAATGTTTTAGGTTTAAAATAAAAACACCCGCCCATTGTTCCTGGGAGGGTTGTAGGAGTAGAGTCTTCAGGTACCTCCTCCCTATCAGAATCAATCATCATTAAACTTTTGGGATGAATTCCCAAGCTTAACCAACTGAGACAATGGATATTATTCCAACCCTCACATTCTTGGTCTCCCCCTGTTGATCGACTCAGCTTGAAGAATCTATTTTACAAATCATTCTGTGATTTCTCAATGTGGAGAAGTAGAGGCTCAACCATTGCCAGACTCTTTCATTTCAAAGCTATGCACACTGTCAGCAAACATTACTCCCGAGATCCATCAAAGGAAGCCCCCCCCACCTCAGCTCTTAAATTCATGATCAAATGGTTCTTTTGGTCATTGCCCAAGATTCATGACCCTAGGTGAGGATAGATATGGAAACCAAATTGAAGAGAGTAAGTTTGGATCTTTTACCAGTCTCTTCACTTTTCAGATTACTCTATTTTTTCTGTCTCCGATGAAGGGAAGTACTGGATCTTCCCAGAAACAGCTGTAAGACTCTATCCATAAAATTTTTCAACCTTACCTTTGCTCTCTTTATCTTTTTGTTTTTATATATTTACATATACACACGCTAATACACAACTTATAATACCCAATCCTCTTCATACAACGATTGGGGCAAACTAATCGGTATACAGCACTTACTCGGTATTACCTGTATCCTCCTGGGTTTGGTTAAATCCAATATACACGCACACACACACACACACACATATATTATATACAGTATCAAAGATGAAATCAATTTACCTTCAGATTCAGTTGATTCACAATCGCTATTGTCTTCTGCATTATTTAATGAATCTGTTGAAACCAGACTCTGAAATAATTTTGTATTTCGATTCGCAACTTTGGTAACGCTAGTTGGAACTATTGTTTTGCTGCTTTGAACAACTCGACGAGTTGGCTTCTCTTCTGCAATGAAAACAAAACAAAACATAGAATTCACTCTCATCACCACCACCATTCTCTTCCTCCTCTACCCCACTTTCATGTGTGTGTGTGTGTGTTTGTGTGTTTTACATCCATTTTTCATGAGTTCAATTCCCAGTGACGCGTTGTGTCCTTGAGCAAGACTCTTTATTTCACGTTGCTCCAGTCCACTCAGCTGGCAAAAATGAGTAGTACCTGTATTTCAAAGGGCTGGCCTTGTTACAGTTTATGTCACACTGAATCTCCCTGAGAACCACATCAAGGGTACACATGTCTGAGGAGTGCTCAACCACTTGCACGTTAATTTCACGAGCAAGCTATTCCGCCGATTGTATCAGCTGGGACCCTCGTCGTCGTAACCGACGGAGCGCTTCTTAAATAAATATATACATGCAATGAAAAAAAAAACAGAAAAAGCAAAAAACAATGGGATTGAATCTTGTACCATATGACAATGAAACACACAGCCATACTGACAATAATATTCTATCTTTTATCTTTTACTTGTTTCGGTCATGAGACCGTGGCCATGCTGGGGCACATCAAAACAAAAAAATTACAGACTTACCTTTTATATTAAGTGAGGTGTTATTATTATTATTGATATTCTTGCCTTTCTTTAACTGATCAATTAATTTTGGATCAATACAAAGAATTTTAGGGTCTTTCAATTCTTCAACTGGGGAAAACAAAACAAAAAATATTTTAATTACATCATAAAAAAACAAATATAAAAATATAATGAATAGCAGATCTAACTGACTAAATATAAGTCAGTATTTCAATTGCTCAATTTGTGAAATGATAAACCATAAATCAGATAAAAATTATAAACAATGCATTTCATTAAAATATATAAAACACAGACACACTGAATAAAATGAATAAAAGGAAAAAAAAAAAAAAAAACATCCTACATTTTGGACCGAGTCTTTTCAGAGCATTCACACGCTTCTTCTCTTCCAATGGTTTTTCTTCAGGGCTGACTTTCTTAATTAATGGACTACTTTCTTGATCAGATTCTATTAAAAGATTTTATAAATTATAAAACACTGCAAAAAGACTGTAAAAAAATTATTTAATTTCAACTCTTTCCCACACTTTTAAAGATACAACTTTTCTTAACAAAAGCTTTTGAAAATTCTATGAATCTTCCAAGATTAAAATAAACCTTAGATATTTATGTGATAATGTAGCAATTCTGTTCCCATGCCAGTGTGGAAAACAGACATTAAATGATGATGATGATGATGATAATTACCACAGAAACTGTTTTACCAAAACAAGTTTTACAAAGAACTGAACTAAAAATATAAAGAAACCACTTTAATATTTGCCAAGTTCTGACCATTTCTTTTGATTATCCTTTAAATAAGATTTAAATCATCTTCAAAAGTTAATTAATTACCATAAATTAGGTGGCACTTGTCATTTTTTTTTCTTTAAAATGGTCTTTGTACATTTTTCCAGTTTTGTTAAAAAAAAAATTTTAAATGGACATCATTGTCTTTGACAACTTTGACATGGAGAGTAAAGAAAAGCTGTTTTGTCCCGTGTCAGCCTGATTTAGCTGAATTCTGAGAAAAGATGACTGTTTCACCTTTTGAACAAGAAAACTTTACACTGAATACTTTTTTATTGAAGAGGGTAGTATGCAATTTGAAGAAGATTCAAATGCTATTTCTAACAGTTTGAACGACTCTGGAAAGACCGCCATCAATTAAGCTTGGTCTAACTGCCAGTAATTTTGTGTCTATCCCATATGATGACCATTAATAAGTAAACTCTTTCACCACACTTATTGGCTAATTTAAACAAAGCAACAGATGAGCAGACATCTTCGTCTTGGTAGGGTTGCAGTAGCACCAAAAAAAGAGGCTGGAATCAGCATCTTTTATAGGAGTCATTGTTTTGAGGAAATATAGGGAAAGAAAGAAAGTTCTTTGATGAAGAAATGTAGACAGGTCTATTCACGGCACAACCAGAGTTACAGGTCACATTCAGGGGCTTAATACAACCCAACAAAGAACTCTCTACAAGCATTTTAATATACATGGGTGTGTTTCTCTCTCTTGTGCACATGTTTGTGTGTGCGTGTGACCTTGGAGAAACATTTTTGCTCATAGCACTAAGCTGACCAAAGCCCTGTGAGTGGATTTGGTAGACAGAAACCGAAAGACTGCTGTATGTGCCTACTTGTCTGGACACAGCGTAATTGTCACCACCATACAAGTGGAGTCACTCGTTTCTAATCTTTCATGAAAAACATGTCCAGCCATGGGGAAATATTACTTTGTCTGGAAAGGGGTGAGGGTGGGCAACAGGAAGAGCATCTGGCCATAGAAAATCTACTTCAATGCACCTCAGTCAACCACATAGTTTCATGTTCAGTCCCACTACACAGCAGCTTAAGCAAGAGTCTTCTGTTATAACCTGGCCTTGTTACTGGATTTGATAGACAGAAACTGTACAGACATGTGAGTGTGTGAAAGAGAGAGAGAGCTACAAATGGCAATGTTTGTTGACATTCTCATTCAACAAATCATCCACTAACTCTGCACTTTCAAAAACAGGTGGCATGAAAACTCCCTTCTTTGAAAAACAGATAAAGGTTAGAGATAGGAAGAGTGTCGGGCTGTAAAACAAGGTCCCAATAAACATGTATTTATCGAGCAAATGTTAGCATGGGAAACAAAAATACAGATATAAAGCAAACAAATACACACCCACAAAGGGCTTCTAGATCTTGTATGAATCAGATTAAATTTAGAAAAATTTGATTTTTAAACAAACCTTCAAGTGGGTTTACAACAACAGGTTCAACCTTTTGAGGAACTATTTTCTCTGCTGGTTCTGGTGAATTTGTTTTAAGAATGTTTTTGACAATGTCTTTTTTGTCTGATGGTGCTACAAGAAGAAAAGAAATTGGACAACAGAAGATCAGTACAGTTCAGGCAGACAGCTAGACTTAAATCTGGAATCGGTGCTATATTCTGAGTTTTGTCATTTGAAAATATTCTAAAATACTCTCACCATAGCAAAATTACTTTGTAAATATCATTTGAAAAACATAATTATATGAAAATATTTTCAAATAATGAAGTGGAAACTTTCATGAAGCCAACTACAAAACAGATATTTATCTTCAAAGAATATAAAAGCAATTTCATAACATCTTCATTGCCAGCATAGAATACAGACAAAAAATAAACAGAGGTTGATTAAAATATCTTTGAAAATAATTAAAAACATGGGCTATGAATTTTAATTACAGATATAACCATGAAAAAGTTGAAGATTTCAAATAAAACATTGTTCTTGGAAATATTTCCTATCATATTGACATATTTTTCACCGTTTACCTCTCTATTAAAACAGTTAAACAAATAAGTTAATTATTCTAATGGAAACCTAAACAAACCTTTTGTTGGCTTTGCTGTTCCGAATTCATCCTTTTCCAGGTAATGTTTGAACACACAATGCTGCTTGGTACATCCACTTGGCTGACTTTCCCAATAACAAGGAATACAGCTACGGTCAATCTATAAAGAATTTGGTGTCAAATTAATCTTCTCAGATAAAGAACCTAACAACTGCCTCCAATTTCATACACAGATTTTATATATTTTAAGTGTCTAACTTATGAAACTTGAAATAAAATTAAGCTTACTGGTTTTTAAATAGTTTTAAATGCACTAAACCAAAACAAAAGCAAGAAAACAATGTAAAAAGTTAAAAAATGTACCAGTAACACATAAAAGGCACCTGTGCCGGTGACATGTAAACGGCACCCAGTACACTTTGAGGAGTGGCTGGCATTAGGAAGGGTATCCAGTCATAGAAATCAAGCCAAAAACAGACAAATGGAACCTGGTGCAGTTCTCTGCCAAACCAACCAACTCATGCCAGCATAGAAAACGAAGGCTAAACAATGATGACGAATTCTATGTATGTGTGGGTGTGTACATACACCAGTCATATTTCTGTGGACTATAAAATCTGATTTGTTTCTATGTCTGAGTGGATTTGGTAGAATGGAAGCTGAAATAAGCCTGTTGTGGGTGTGTGCTCTTGTCTTGACGTCATGTGGTAAACAAATCTCATACAAGCAACGTTATTCACTTCCAATCTTCCATGAAAAATGTCTGGCCATGGCATATTATTATTTTCCTTGGAAACAGGGGAGGGTTGGTGACAGGAAGGGCATTCAGCCAGAGTAAATCTGCTTCAACAAATTCTGTCTGACCCATGCAAGCATGGAAAAGTGGACATTAAATGACAATCATTTTTACATCAACTTTTACATGTTTGCATGGGTGGACAGGATCTTGTTAAGGTGGGTTCTCTACAGTTGGATACCCTTCCTGTTGCCTACCCCACTTGTTTCTAAGTTGGGAATGGAGGCAAAGAGACAGAGTCTCTCTCTCTCGCATAAAAGCTTTTTCAGTTTCCGTCTACCAAATCCATTCAAAGCCTTTGGTCAACCTGGGGCTATAGAAAAGACACTTGAGCATGATGTCATACAGTGGGATTGAACCCAGACTTATGTGGTTGTGAACAAAACTACTTACTACACAGCCATGTCTGTACTGTACCTAAACAACGTTATATATATGTATATATATATGAGAGAGAGACAGAGAGAGAGAGAGAGAGATACACACACACATCATTATCATCATCATCACCACTACCATCAGCTTTCTTCATGCAGGCAAATAGTTTTTGAGGAAGTTTTTCCTGAAATGTTGTTCCTGATGCCAACATCTTTACAAGTCAATTGACTGGGCTGCTATAATTTTGGTTAGGGGGGACATGGAAAAGTACAGCTCAAGAAGTGTTAATCTGAAGAAACACAAAGATAAACACACGCACACACACTTTATTAGAAGATGAAATTTGACAAATCAAGAAAGAAATGTCTTTGAGGCAGTGACAAGGTGAAATTATTTTATCATCATCACAACATCAATGCACAATTAAATCCTTCATAATCAACTCAAAATATATCAAATAAATAATAAACTCTTTAATGAAATTCAATTGTTAATTTAGACTATATGAATGAAATTCTCTGAAACTTACTTTGATGTCCATATGTCGAAACATACATCCATTTCGATAACAGCTTCCTTTTCGCCAATTAGTACATATTACCTCGTTTCCAAGGGCTTCAGGGCAATGTCTATAGGGGCAATTATCACCCTGATAAAGTTAGAAATTAAAACACTCAGAACTTTTAATTATTTAAAAATGAGATGTAATCCACATTCTCATCATTTGAACAATATTCACTGTAATCAAGAATGACAATCAAGAAATGGCAATAAGATTTTTAAAATCCAAATATTAAGATAACTACAATTTAAACTGGGAACAGAAGCATCCCATTTACATTTGCTGGAAATGGGTCAAAGCTGCTTAGCTAGATCTAACAGTTCAGATTATTATTATCATTATCTAAATATATAAAAAAAAAAACATTATTCGAATGTAACAATTTTCCCTCAAAGATTCTAGATTTCTGGTGAAACAACTGAAAAAAAAATTTCTGATTCCATCAATCGAGATATTTTGAAAGGATCTCACAATATTTCAATGGAAAAAAGGAATTAAGAGTGGATGAATGGTGCTGATAGAAAGGTGATGTCTGAAGGTGCTAAAAACAGTAGAATCAGCAAAGACCTGAATAATTTTAAGATACAGGTCTATCATCAACATCACATTTCAGATTTGTTTCCATAGATATTTTTAAAGTAATGTTAAGGTGGGTGTGAATTTGAAGTCCTTCAAATTCTTTACAGTTGGAGCATCAGATTTGTAGGTATCACATTTTACAGTTACAATGCACCTACAACACATTAACATTCAGGTTTGATAGGCTAGAAGTAGCAGTCAAATCAGCTTCAATCTTACACAAATGACATATTAGATAAGGTAGTTCTACATAAATCTGAAAAGAGGGTCAGGGCTAGAACATCTTTTGCCATAGACTTGCTTCAACCAGCAATTACCTGGGGTTCAACAATAGCTGTAAGCCAGTTACATGCTTCAATGAACAGAAATTTAAAAATCGTTGATATTTTGTGTTGAAGTTACAACTAAATGTTGCAAGAATGAGTAAGTCTGAGAGAGATTCCAGATTTCAGTGAAAGAATCATATATAAAATAAAATATAATCAAAATCAATCTTCTTACCTTAGCACAGGACGAATAATAATAGAAATAGCAATCATCTCCAAACTGGGCCATTTTCGTTTCTAGTTAACAACAAAAAAAAGCTGAACAATTCTTAAAAAAAGATATTTTCCTGTTACAAAAATATAAATGGTTTTCTTTTTGTGCTTCTTTTTTTTTTTTTTTTACTTTGTCCCCTTGTTACAGCATAAAACAGAAATGTAACTTTCTTTCCATTTCTTTGAAATAATATTTAGTTCATACACTTTTCTTCAAAATCATAAAATTTGGGTTTGGTTGAGGGTAAAACCTACAAAACAGAAGTAGTTACAATATTATATTAATAAAGTTTGAGATGTACAATGTCAGTTAAAATCAGTTATTAAATTAAATGGAATTCTCTTCTTTTTTTTATTTCATTTAGTTCATCCATGACTATAATATTTATAATATATTGTGTTTCAACTAATTTTGCAAATAGTCACCCATATTGTAAACCAGGTAGTTCAGGATGGCGTCATACCCAATGACTCGCGTAGCAGCACACTAGAGTCAACTGCTACAAAGGTAAAGGTGATGCTTTAGATAGAACTACAGAAGTATCAAACAGCTGAATCAGGTGATGAAGGTCACAGAGAGGGTCACAGCTCAGCTAATTAGGAAGAGAGCCTGCTTAGAGGAGATGCCAAGTAGAGGCACCCCTGATGCCATATTCCTGGTACGGCAACTGCAGGAGATATACCTAACCAAAGATAAACCCCTATATTTGGCTTTTGTGGACTTGGAGAAAGCCTTTGACAGGGTCCCCCGATCCCTTATCTGGTGGGTGATGTGGAAACTAGGGATTGACCAATGGTTAATAAGGGCTGGACAGCCTCTATACAGAGAGGCCATTAGTAAGTTTAGGATTGACAATGAGTATAGTGAAGAATTCCAGGTAGAAGTAGGGGTCCACCAAGGATCAGCCCTCAGCTCCCTCTTATTCATCATAGTCCTCCAGGCAATAACAGAGGAATTCAAGACAGGTTGCCCATGAGAGCTCCTCTATGCTGATAACCTGGCCCTCATACCAGAATCACTACTTTGCCAAAATAAAGGAACAATTTTATTTTTCTATTGGCATTAATCAGAGAGAGCATTTATATTATTATAAACAATGTGTTGAGAGTATATTAGATATAGCAAAACGGATATAATATATTCAGAATATCTATTTGAGCCAAGCTGATCATGTCACACAACCATCAGCTTTCTAGAATTAATAGTAATAAGACAATAAAAATCATTAAAGACTTACCTCAATTAACATTTTATGGAAGATTTCGCTTGAGGATCCATCTTTTAAGAATATTTCGATCAGATCCAGTTTATATATAATAAACTAACTGTTACTAACCTACAGAAATTTAAATAAAATTTATTAACTACAACAATTGTACCCTACCCTTTTATCCTATTCCCATTGTAGACAGGGTTCAAGCAACTATGGAACCAATTCTGAGTCAAACAAGACAAAAAAAAAAAAACAGCTCAACTTCCACTGTTCGTCACCAGCAAAAGAGAAGACCAATATTAAATCAACAATATCCAACAGATTTCTTACAAAATTCTGAAAAACTGAAAGAAAAACTTATTTCCAAAATTCCTAAATTTAATAAATAATATTTACTGAAATATATATTCCAAAGTATGAAACTGAACAACTTGAACCAATTCTAGAAGTCTTTAACTTCTACCATCACAATGTTCCATTTTACAAATTACTACGATATACAGAGTAAACATTTGAAAGTCACAATTAAACCATCTATATTTAATCAAATATTGATGGGATTTAACAGAAAATAGTCATTTATTAAAAATCTATATTGATGAACTTCTAAACAATTATTGCTAACTTTCGAGGTTGATAATTATACATTGCAACAAACTAGTAATTGAGAAGTAAGAAGTAATTAGAAGAAAGTTTGAAAGAGAACAGAAAAATAAATTCCAGATAAGTGATCGTTTAGAATTGGTTTCAGGTAAACCAACTTTCTTAATGAGACCAGAGCTAAATATCAAGATATGACAATTAATACAAATGCTGGGAGTCAAGAGGAGATAAAATTAGTCAATATTAGGGTAATCTTTTCTTCCCCTCACCCCATTATTTTATTCCTTCATTATAGCAATAACACAGCTGGGAACCAAATATTTCAATCTGTTTATTCTAGTATTTCCAACAGCCAATCAAAACCAAAAGGATTGAGTTTCTTATAGAATCAAAGAAACACTGGAAAGTTCAAAATAATACCCGGTCTGTGAGCTCACACTTCCACCATTCGTAACTCGTTCACAAAAAGTCGCTTTAGTCATAATCAAGCTGCCAGTTTGTAAAAGGCTTTAATATCAAGTGACCTTAGGGGATTTGGGCTTTTTTCATTTCTTGGGTTTGCAAACTAACCAGTAATAAGAAATTTCTAAATTACAGCTCAAGTTGCAGAGTGGCACTTTTCTAATATCTTTTAGGAGAATGAAGATTGAAAGTTTAAATGTGTCATTAGCATAAAGTTGGTTAACATTGGAAAAATTTAGAATAGCAGAGTTTGTAAGTGAAAGATTGAAAAATGTCTATAAATGGACATTGAAAAATTGTCTCATACCAAGTGAGCATCCCTTGACTTTGGATAGAGACAAGATGGGGTGCAAACTTCTTGAGAAATTTATAAGACGAACCCTGAACCCTGACACTGTCTACAGTCGGTTGAAAATAGACAAAAGGAAAAGATTTTAAGGTAATTTAGAAATTTATGTTTTTCCCTGCCAAGTTTTGTCAATGAAAAATAGTGTCAACTTTAAGTATTCTAAGTTTACAATAATGGTATCAAAGCTGTAGAAGGTTCATGAAAACAAAACTGTATATTAGAAGTATCCCCCAAATTTGTGCATATATCAATTAGATGTGAGCTTAATACTTAAAATATTTGTCCTCCAGTTGGAGACAGAGAGAAAATGCTAGATTGTAGGAGGCAAGAAAATTTACCATAATCCTGGTTGGCAATATATTTACTTTTAAGAGCACAAAGAGGTCAGATAATGTCCAGATGATAACAATGGCTACATTTTTTTTTTTTATTGGTTTGTAATAATGAAGTGCTTTTATGACCTTTGCAAATCCTTGTTGCTGAACACGTGAATCAAAGTGAAATATTAACAAGAGACAAGAACATAATGAACAGGTGCACTAATGATATCCCGACAATAAGACATGAAACTAAAAGGAAGATATACACAAAGAGAAGATTGCACAAAACCTTTAAAACAAAGGATGAGATTTGAGTCAGAATTAATGAAATTAAAGAGTCTAAAATTTAGATTACTCACAGACAGTTTATTCTATTTTTTTCCACTTTGGTTTATTTTGACCTTATATTATAATTCAGAAACAAATAACTTGGAAAGAAACCTCTAAGTAAAAAATGTTTTTTATAAAAGAATCCATCAGAACATAGAAGATTTCGAATTAGAAGAATTAAGATGTAAATCAACAATATTAATTGGTAATTAAGAGTCATCAATAGCATGAGTCTTCATATAGAGCTTAACAAAAATTTCCAAAACTAGATCCTAAATCATAGACCTTGTATAATGGTGTACAACCAGTTAAATAAACCCCTTCAAAGAGACGAAAGATAAAGTTGACCCCAATGGGATATGAACTCAGAACTTAAAGAACTGCAACTAAATATTGCAGAGCGGTTTGTCTGATACTCTACCAATTCTGCCGTTTAGCTAAACAGCAGCAGTAGAGCAATAACAGCATAAATAATAGAGAACAGGCAGAATATTTGCTTTGAGAACTGACCATCTGAATTATGTGAGAATGACGAAATGTTTAATTAAAATGTTAATGAGGAAGTTATTGTTACTTAATCTTTGAAAATACAAGAACATCACTAACTGAGAGCTGAGGTTCAGGCATCAGTCAGTTAAATATTAGTTATTGTTTTCTATAAATCTTTTTTCTTTCACTTGTGTCAGTCATTAGATGGTGACCATGGGGCACTGCCTACAGTAGAAGACACTTACCCAATGTGCCACACAGTGGGACTGAACCCGAAACCATGTAGATGGGAAGCAAACTTCTTGGTGAAGAACTGATATAAATTTGTTAAGTGTTAGACAAGCTAACTGACAACTGGCTGGAATAGATTTCGTCTTTCATCCTTCCCAGATACAAGATTAGGATCATTATTAATCTAGTGTTAGAAACTAATATTCATTATTAGTTTAATATTCAATTAAATAACTAGATATAATTTTGAAAAGGTTTGCCAGTTAAAAAATATAGTTATCTAAAATAAATAGGCCTCCTACGCAAATATTCATGTAGACAAAAGAAAACTTATAAAAAAATTTTTTTTTTTACCCGAACATGGAACATTTAGAAAGGACCAAGATATATCTAGAATTTCTTTGATAAACTCCATGGTATAAAACCTGGAGGTAGCCTCAGTGCAATGGATTGATCTGCTAGACATAAAGCCAAAATACACTCTCAGGTGAAAAGGAAAAGAAAAGAGCACACTAGTAGACGATTCTACTAAAAGGCGAGGTAGTCAACGCTGGAGAGCTTATGACATCTGCTAGAAAGATCAGCTGAACCATCCTCAAATAACAATCAGAATGATTCAGAACCATAATGCAGTATAAATAATGTACCGTGTTGCAAGTCAAGGGACAATTCGACTATCAGCAACATTAAAATCATTAAATATTTTAGCAGCCATAAATATTGTTGGACCATAACTAAAACAGAGATGATACTAATCACATCTGTTAGAAAAAATAGCTAAATCACCTTTAAATCAAAATCACACTGTCGTTTAAAAGAGGGAAGAGCACCAAGATAAATGTAGTCTTTCATACTTCAAAATAGTCTGATGGAGTTCTGACTGTCATTATTATAGATCTACTCGTTGAGAGATTACGTGGAGTTAACAACAAAACCACAAAGTATATGAGCAATGTCTTGTGAACTAGTAATAAATAGAGTACAGGGTACAGAATTAAGTAAATAAAGCTTTCAAAAGATCTCATGATTAACAAAGAACAGACAAATTGAAGAGAAATATTTCTTTAGAACCGCTTAACCCAACATCATAAAAAAACATCAAGTGTTGACGATTTAAAGAATATCCTTAAATACTCAACAGCAGCAACACTGACATTTTTATATGAATATATTAGTGTTAAAGGAATAACAGTGTTGACATAAAAGGTTTCAATGACTTGAATAATCGCCAGAAACCCAAGCAACGACAGAGTGAGTCATCAGTATTTTGTTTTTCAAAATAAAACATGTATTTAAGTACCCTTCCTCTCCTTTGTAACCCCCAGACGTGTTTATAATTTTAGTTCAGAAATGCAAACACTTATTACTTTATATATAATCGTCAAAACTGCTGTTGCGAATTTCTGCTTAAGATATACCTATGATTTTGTAATTAATCAGTTAATTGACCTATATCTTTTATATGAAGCGTTAAAGTTCTAGGATTTTGGCGAACCTGTTCGACATTTGAAGCCATTCTTTCAAGAATAGTTGGTCAGCAAATATGAAGAACAAAACCACTTCTTTTCCCAGTTATTTTCTCTACATGGATATGAGAAATAGCCAGATCTCCTCAAAGTTAAGCCCTACTGTTTACAAGCGAAGACACATTAGATAACGATGTGAACCGGGGGTTAATCACCTTCCATCAGAAGTTTACTGAATCACAGTTGGCGCGGAACTAAATAATCTCTTATGAACGTGTGGCAACCTAACCAGTCTAATGTGGTAAAATCAAGTTACAGCAGAACTTTGTAACAGAACGAATATATTGAAATAGGATTCCTGAATAAATATTCCCATCTCCATGGAATAATTTTTAGTTAAAGACATCTGAGAATAGTTTAAATATTAGAATTTGAATCCTTCCAATTTATATTCGAAAATGCCAACCTTTGTTTTCTATTAAAATATTTACGAGAAATTGTTTAGATTTTGTGAATTATTATTACAAGACTGTTATTGACAGGTGTCACAAACAGTTCCAGGACATGTTTATTCTCTTCGAAATAAGATTTAAATGGTGAGGGAGTCAGTTTTAGTAAAAAGGTTTAAACATTTAAACTGAAATATTCCTTACGCTTTTTTTACTTCAATAATTCAAATAAATTACGACTGTTAATTTTATAGGATTTCAATGGCAAGGTGTTCGAACTTAGGATATTAATAGAAAATTTTTGTATATAGAAAAACAAAGTCAGCTGAAATATCAGTGAAAACTGAGAAATCATATTACAACACTTCTATAATGAGTTACATGACTAATTAAAATATGAAAACCCTTTAAATATTTTAGTCCCCTAAACACTTATACAAAGTATTTTACATTTAATAAAAACGTACAAAAGCGCTCTCAATTGTTTTAAAGCGTTTTTTTCTTTTTATACAAACATTAACAAAAACTATTATATGTAGACAGAAATAACGCGTGTAAGATATATATAAATACGTATGTATATATATATATATATATATATACACTCACTATGTGATTGAATATATGTAGGCTTGAAATATCAGAACCTTTTTAAAATGTTACAACACAAAAATTCCCAACAAAAGACTGAGTTTCTAATAAAGTAAAATCAATTAAGAAATATTTTGAGGTGGGACATGTAAAGAGGAAAAAAAAGACATATAAGCTTTAAACAAGATAAGTATAATGTCTAAAAACTAATTCTAAAGTCCAAACAACTGGCTGCTATAATTTATCCTAACCGAATCTAAATTAAAATGAAGAAAGAATTAATTTTGAAAAAGACCCCAAAACAACATTTTCTAACCTTTCTCTCTCAAGTTGTGATAATAACAAGTGTTCAGCAGTAAATGATATTAGCGAAGACTTAATCTCGCACCTTCCTATTATTAATTAATAACGGAAATATATTAATTTCTCAACTAAATCTTCAATAAACTAAAAGAATACTGTTATATTGGAAATATTTTTTTAAAAGTTAATATCAAAACATTACTTTCGGTAAATAAATTACTAATTTATTTCAACCATATTTATGGTTGTCGCTTACTGTGTGTGTGTGTGTGTGTGTGTGTGCAATACATTATGTGTGCGTATGTGTAAAATACACACACACATCATACGAGTGTGTGTTTATCGACAGAAAAATAAAATATCGAAAGGGAATTGTCAACAAACAAATCATGCAATAATTTAACGAAGAGAAATTCAATTTATTTGAATAAGAGTCGATTAGTTTATTATTTAAAAAAATGAAATGAAATTGAAATACAATACATTTTTCCCTAAACCGGAAGTTTCATGTGTTCTTAGCAATTGATCTGAATAAAATGTGCCACATTACCCGACATGCTCAACCCCTTAGGGAGGGGGAAATGCTACGATACAAGAGAGACAACTCCAAAATGGTTATGAGAACCAGAAGAAAAAATACTCAGATATGGAACTTGTTTTTAAAGAAATCCAAATTGTTTCTTTCTTGTGACCTTCAAATTTTGATTGGCCCAAAAAAGCGCCTCTGTTTCTCTCAATAATCCCAAAATGCAATTGTCCAACTGACACTTGAGAATTCCACATGTAGATATAAATATGTTGGCTGCTATGTAAAATTTACTCTAAATAAAGTTGTTATTGATGATGATAAACTACAGGTTAACTCTGCTTGAATAAACTTATGTCCAAAGCTGTTCCAATTATGACCACATCCCATCTTTTTTATAGAGATACAGTGCACCATGAACAATATTGGCATGGGTGTGGGGCAAAATGGGTAATTTCTGATTTCTTGTTATTTTTTCCTTTCTTATTTCAAATTCCAAGTAATGCATAATCACTTTGTATTCTTCCATCATCTTTACAAGTAAATAATGGCCAGCATAGTTGTTGTCAAAGTTGGCAGAATTTGAGCCATATTTGAATGAAAGGTACATTTTTTTCAAGAAATTTTTCCTCAAATTTGACTCAATTGTAAATGAGGTTGCTAATAAAATATCTGGATAATTTTTGGTGTTTAGCGTTCAATATTTTTTTTCTCTGTTGGATTCCAAATCAATTCTTTCTTACACCAATGTCTAATTTGATAATTTTCAAAGAATGATGCCTAAAATGGGGCAAAATATATAAGGACAAATTTCAGTAATTCCTTCTCTTTTAGTTAAATGGTGGAAAAGAGTCACTCCAGCAGATTGGGAAGAACTACACAAGATATTTTTGCTGAGTTTTTAGATTTAGTCAAGTTTCATTAATTTCATATCATGTGCCATAATTCTCCTTCATTTGACCAAGATGTTTCAAATTTTTGTTGCATTTATGATCTTTCTGATGTCTAAGGATGAATATCAAAATGTATGAGGCTGTTTTCAAATGTAATTCTGGAGAACTGAAGTGGCAAATTTACCTTATCTTGTCTTACTTATTTTGCCCCGTCTAAATATGTCTTTTTCATGCTCTAAGAGAACAGAGATAATTTCCTGAAATAGTGTTTTCAATATGTTATTGTGTTTTTAATGCACTTAGAAAAGATCATTTGCTTAGCTGATATAGTTTTGTAAGGTAGCCAACATTTATAAAACATATTTTTTTCCTCAAAGTCAAATATTCAGTCAAAACTCCTCAATGTGCCCCAGATACACTCCTGTCTGCTTGAGAGAGATTTTGCTGCTATTTCTAACTGGACCAGCAAATCAGTGAATTATATAACAACAATTGTTGTTGTTCCTCTTTAGCCCAGTGTCAGATTCAACCGAGCAGAACAATAATCAAAGGCCTTCTGTTCATGGCCAATTTCTGTGTTTTTAGTGGAGGGTTGGGGGGGGGGGGGGTTAAGCTCAATCATCATCATCATCATCATCATTTAACATCTGTCTTCCATATTAGCATGGGTGAGATGGTACCACAGGAGCCAGCCAGGCTGAACCTTGCACCAGACTTCTGTGACTTCTTTGGCAGGATTTTTACAACTGGATGCCCTTCCTGACAGCAACCACTCAGCAGAGTGGACTTGGTGCTTTTTACGTGACACATGCAGAAAAGAAAGGTAGCAAGGCTGTACTGTGTACTAAATATAAACTAAGGATGTATAACAGATGCAGTGTGATCACAAGCAAGCTATGAAAGAAGGAGGAGTTCATTATGTAAAAGACTTATTCTATAAAAATATCCCTGATGTAAATTCTTTGAAATCTCCAAAAACATAGTTGACAACTTCTCTTTCCCAGCAACCGTAACTAAGTGGTGATGACCATTGTAAGGACAGGGCAGAGAGTATTTCGAGAACTTTTATCTCTCCTAGCAACATTGGGATTCTCTCTCTCTCCCTGTGAAGTTTAGGCTGTATGATACTTGTGTACAAACTATCAAATAGCAGAACTGTGAAACATGGGAATGTGAAGGAGGTGTGAATGAGGGGAGTATTCTCTACTGGATGTATGAAGTTAATGATGGAGCAGCAAGAGAAAAACTGGACATAAATGATTCTCTTTATATCTAGGAAAGAGTGGAGATTGTATTGATTTAGACATGTAATGTGTATGGAAGATAACAGTTGCGTAATAAAGTTGCCAGAGATCCATGTGGAAGTTATCAGCAGAAGAAGAAAACACGATTAAAGCTGGATAGTTATTCCCATTTTGTCTATATTTTGAGAATGGTAGATTGTGCTTTGAGGGTGTTTTGGCTATAATTTCTTACAGGTTGAATGACTATGTAGAAGTTCTATCTCATTGGCTCATATTTGAGTTTATATGTTTGGTGTGTAGCATGTGCATATGTGTGTGTGTGTGTGTTTTTTTTTAACTGAAGCATTGATTTTCTTGATTTCTCTAATTCTCTCAACTTTACAACCCCTTGTCTGTCACTTCAGAGATAGTGACATTCACATAAACAATATTTCATGACAATAATCCAAAGAAATGTTTTGACAGCTGAAGAATATTCTACATGTCTGAATTTGTCAATAAACCCATCCACAAGGCTATGGCTTTGGTCAGAAATATCGTAATGAAAGGGTTTAAAGCTAATCTTATTCTTACATGCAACCGTATTTTACATTAAAGACTTACAAATACACTACAACCAAGACTGCATCTAAAACCTATCACTTGATTGGCTGATACAAAGTCACCAATGCATTTCATTTCCATGTCTTTTCTATGACAATAACTGTGGTTCCTCAGATCTAGCTAACACCAGAAGATAAAATGTAGTGGGATGTATCGACCTCAGTACATAACTGGTATTTTATTTAATTCACTCTAGAAACGCTGGAATGTTAAAATTGATTTCAAAGAGATTTGAAATCAGAATATACACAATTCAGTAGCGCAAGACACTTTATCCGTTGCTCTATCGATTCAACCGACTGACTATTGACATTAATGAATGAACATTAGTTGGGACAGGAAAGCATTGGGCTACCGACTGACCCTATGGTCAGTTGTTCAAACGGTGATTAATGTCGAGGTGTCACGGAGTAAGGGAGATAATTCTGCTTCACTCCGGTTTCACTAAAAATCAAAATCTGCTTCTCCAAATATATTCCATTTTCCTCGGATGAATTTATTCTGAACAAATACTATCTCCTCCTCCTCATCCTCACCACCACCATCATCATCATCCCTACATATACTATTAACACATTTTCATGACAATCCTAATGGTAGACCCCTAGAATCAATAACATTTCGACCATAAGCACCTCATCTTCCTATTTAACTTACTACAACATTGAGGTCCTCAATAAATAATAACACAAATATAGATGTTGTTTTCTGATCTCGCTCTTTCTCTCTCTCTCTCTTTCTTGATTTAATTATTAATATTCTTTGTGATTGACTTTCTGTCTCTTCTTGAACTCACATTTTACACCATCTCTCTCTCTTTCTTTCTCTCATTCATTCATTCATTTTATTCATTCTCTCTCAGTTGCTTTTTCTCTCTCTCTCTCTCAGTTGCTCTCTTTCCCCTCTCTTTCTTTCCATCACTCATCCATTCTCTCTCTTTCTCACTCACTTATTCTTTCTTCCTTTCTCTCAGTTAATCTCTTCCTCTCCCTCTTTCACCCACAGTCACCTGTCTCCCTCTCACCTGCCTTCTGTCTATCTCCTAAAGAGAATTTTCCTAAACATGTTCAATCATGACTTCTTCACAAACCCTAATGAGAAATTAATAAAAGGTCCTTGAACCTATTTTCTGGTGATGTTTCAACACGATAAAAAGGTCAAACGTTACCTTATCTCCTGAATCCAAATCTCAAGAATCACAAAAAGGGTCAAAAGTCAAAAATATTGTTTTGAAAAAAATACAACAGCTGCCAAAATGCCTGTTCATTTGTTATGGACCTTTGGAAAGTCACAAGATATTTCAATGTTTCTAAGAACTTCACCAAAACTGTTTGAAAGAAATGGTATTGTATTAATATATATATGTATTAATATATATATGTATTAATACATATATATATATCGCTCAGAGTAAAAGGCAGACTGTATGACGCATGTGTATGAACAGCCATTCTACATGGCAGTAAAACATGGGCCGTGACTGCTGAGGACATGCGTAAGCTCGCAAGAAATGAAGCCAGTATGCTCCGATGGGTGTATACATGTGTGTGTATGTATGTATATACATATATATATATATATATATATATATATATATATATATATATATATATACATATAGTATGTGTGTGTGTGTGTGTGTGTGTTGGAAGTCATCTTGTGACTGAGTAAGACCAGTTTCTAAACTTAGTAAGTCCATGCAAATGTTCCAAGGACGTGAGAAGCATAAATTTGTTTTGAGTGGGTAAAGTGTTGCACAGCAATCAGCCCACATTTCATTGCAATTAGCTCTGAAACCAGTGGCAAGGCAACAGAGATTGAGACAACCAGAAACCAATTTAGCTTCTCCTTGAAGGAAGTTCTAATGGGAAATAAGGGTCCTTCACTCACAAGGGTTCACATAGTACTTAACCCATAGCTGGGACCATAATAGGTCCTCCTATCTCGGTCAGAGTTTGACCTGAGAACAACAGGGGCCAAGAGTTGCTGCCACACTTCTCAAAACCCTGAAACTTTCATACCAAGGGGCTCCAGTATTAGGGGCAGTTTAAAGTCATACCCAAGACGTGTGTGTGTGTGTGTGTGTGTGTGTGTGTGTGTGTGTGTGTGTGTGTTATGTACAACTATCAGTGAGAAAATAACAACATGATGAGAAAGAAAAAAACAAAACAAATTGCTGATGACAGGATGTGTGGTTGTTTGTTTAAGTTTTAAGTTGTAAACATAGAGATAGTCAAGGTAAGGGGGAGGGAGGGAGAGGGAGAGGAACAGACAGATGACAAAAATATGACAAATAAAACTAGACGGCATCTATGATTGAGAAAGATGTATAGAGTATATGATAGGTAGGTAGGAAGTTAAGGATGTAGGTAGATAGGTATGTGTTTATATGTGTTGGTGAGTATGAAGAGAGAGCTAATGGAAAGTAAGATATGTATAAATAATTGTATTGTGGATAGGGAGAGGAAAGGAGATAGACAGAATGATATACGTTTTGTGCATGGTGAGAGGGAGGCGGAGGAGGAGGAGGGAGAAGATCGCCAGGTAACTGAATGTGAGAGAACAATTAATAGGTAACATGGGTATTAATGGTGTTGTTTTGTTTGCTAACAACAATATGACAAAATAACAGAATTTCAAAACAGCAACGTAACAAACAATTCGGAAGTTGAATCGTTGTTGCTGGTTTAAGTTTTAATGCTTGATTTGGAGAGTCTTTAACTTCAGAAGCAATTCAGCAGATATGCTGTTTTGTTCTGTGTTTTCAACAAGTAACTGGAATGTTTGCATCTTCACTGTTTCCGAGAAGTTCTAGATATATACTTCCATTACTCTTAGCTTGTACCTATGGCTCAGGGTGGGGTTCTAATTCTTAACGAAGTCAGCCTTTACAATTCACACGCTTATTGTAACCATATTTCGCTAAACATTCTTCGACATGATATTCTGTGCTGCAATACTGAATAAGAAGTGATTTTGTGAAGATGTTCTTATATTCTAGAATATAACTGCTGTTGCGTAATTTCTTTGTGTGGTGTGAACCCCATAAGCAAGGTAATTCATTAAAAATATTAGCGGTTTTCATATATAGTGGTCAGACGCGAACTGGTGGCCCCTTCTCAGATCTGACTAAACAACAGAAGGCAGCTTCCTGGTGTTATTGTTGTTGTTATTGTACAGGCTGTGAGACCAATATCGTAATTCGACTTTGCATGCATACGTCAACGGATGGATGGATGCAGGTGTTTGTGTGTGCGTGCGATATATTTTTTTTAAAAAACGATTAAGAAATAAGAGTTACCTACCTTAGACTTTCAGGCACATTCAATTAGATATTCTCTGTTACATGTGCGCAAGCACGCACACACACACACACACACACACATTTGAGGATGGTGGACTTGTAACCGATTCTTAAACCCATTTCACTCTAAAAACCAGCTCACAATTGACCTCCCCATCACTGATACCATCTCATATGGTTCCTAAAGCCTGCCTTGTACTCACAAGTCATTGCACACAGATTACAAGTCAGCTCTCCAGCGGCAGCGGCGGCCTGACCATCTGGATGTTGGGACCTATAAAGTTGAGTGAGTCCATAGACTGACCTACATAAAATGTACGAGAAAATATGCTGGATATCCCACTAGTAGATACGTCGCCTCTGTGACAAAGCTTTGTAGCTGAGTAAGCCTGCCTTTGAGAAACAGATACAACCACACAAACACAAACTCAAGAGCTGTTGGTCTTCCTCAGTGTGGCTTATGAAATCACAATCCTCAGCATAGAAGGAGATTACGAATGAGAGCTCTAGGTAAAGGAGGACAGAGAGAGGAGAAAAGGCAAACAGACCCTTTAATGTTAAATTTGCTGAATTTGGCATTAACAGCCTTCTTTAAGTTTGGTGAATGACCACTGTTTGAAGCTGTACTGGTCACCAACCTGAGATGAACAATGGTTGGATGGACTCAAACAGCTCAAACTATTACCAATTACAGACTTCCTCCTAGTTAGGCCATCACCACAGGGCTTTTTTTTTTGTAAGCTCATGTACCATTCCAGGATTTCAAAAAGTTCCTCTGTGGGAATTTGTTTTGAACAGATTAAAGTGTTGCATAGTACTGAGCCCACTTTTCAGTGCAACCAGCTGTAACACTATTGGCACGACAAAGGTTGAGATGGCCAGAAAACCAACTGCACTTCAGGTTTTTCAAATGAGTTTACTTTCTCCCAGAAGGAAGTTCTAACAAGAACTAGAGGTTCTTCACTCCTAGTGGTCAGGAGTCTCTCACTCCTAGCTGTTGGGTGGTTCATAACTCTACTGAATTCATCTACCCTTTGACAGGTTTTGTTTTTTGTCTTGCAAGGTGATCAATGAAAACCACCATCCTTACCAAGACACTTGATAGGGTTGATATCCTTACCAAGACACTTGATAGTGTTGCCGGTGGCCCCACCGTGTGATGCATTGTACTGGGTTACAGGATACCAGTAGCTCTAAGAGTGATCTGACACAACATACATACACACACGCACATATTCACATATACCCTATCAAACAGTGCTCCAGCATGACCAGTGTCCAATGGCTTGACCCTGTAAAAGAATATATTTTGTATGAGGCAGGGTTCATGATGGTGGGTGTGTATAATGCTTAGGTGACAGTGTGTATATACTGGCTGAGCATGTAGGATTGTGACTATCAAAGATGTTTAGTATTTCAGTATTTAAATCATAATTTTTTTGTTTTGATGTCAGATTTAATTTTCATATTATGTACTCTATATAATGTACTCTATATTTTTGTTTACACAATTCTGTTTACTCTATCAATCAACATTGACATTGAATTATCTTATTTACACCAACTACATTATCATTTGGCTGTATCTCTTCACTCGTTTACACCTGTTATCAAATAACTCAGACTACCCTTGTTCCCTGCATTTATCAGATAACACTCCTTACCCTTGTTTACTCCACTTAACAAATATCTTTTTTTACACGTGTTTGACCTTCTTATCAAATATATCTGTTTATACATGTCTAACCTTGTTTTGTCTTAAATGTCTACTTGCTGTTAATGCCCTTGGCAAAGACAATAATGTTAAACTTCTTAATCCTCCTCTTTGAAAACAAACAGCCTTTGTCCCTGCTCAATAACCAGGAAACAAGGGCCAGTGTAGACCCATCTCTTGACTGGAAAGATTCTTTCACTTCCAATATCCAACCTGAACATCGACAAGTCAATGTCAGTGGAAATTGAAAGATGGATGCTTACTATAAAGTGAAACTACATTACAATCACCCAAGGCCCTGGATGGTATTCTTAAACTGATTGGCCTAACATATCAAGTAGAACATTTCATCACCATTTTTAAAAGAGTCATTTGCTAATTGGAATGGTAAAGAATGAGTGTTTTATAAGAGAAGTCAGAGGAAACAGTTGATAACTTATCTCAACTGTTATAAGGTCTCGAATATGGATTTCTGGTTGAGGTTTAATGTTACAGATATTCTAAGGAAGAAACCATTGATAAATAAACTCCAGGAAGTAACTGGTTCTTATTTTTATCTTTCATCTCAGAAGAATGAAAGACTCAACAGACATCACTGGGATTCGAACTTAGAATATAAAGGGTTGCAATTAAATACTGAATCTCTTTTGTTCAAGGTTTTCATGATTCTGCCAACCCACCATCAAAGACCCTTACTACAATGGAGCCTACTACTACTACTACTACTACTACTGCTACTGCTGCTGCTGCTACAGTCACTGCTGTTGTTGTTGTTCAGCCCCAGGTGAGCAACAATGGACTGGACCTTTGATCAAAATTATCAGAGCTGTTCCAGCTATGACCATCGCATCTTTGAAACAGGTTTTTAGGATTAAAAAACGTTCCTGATTGCAAATACATTTTATTGTTTTAAACACTCAACAACAAATAATTTCATTCAACCATTCAGGATGTGTTGTGATGTAAAACGAGTGAGAATGATGCCATGTGAAAGGCTCCCATGTGTTGTGGCCATTACCAGTGCCACCTGATTGGCACTCCTGTGCCAGTGGCACATAAAATGCACCCATTACACCCTCAGAGTGGTGGGCATTTGGAAGGGCATCCAGCTGTAGAAACCCTGCCAAATCAGACTGAAGCTTGGTGCCTCTCTCCAACTCATCAGCTCTAGTCAAACCGCCTAACCCATGCCAGCATGGAGAGTGGACATTAAAGGATGATGATGATGATTTGATAATAAAGAAGGATTAAAGCATTGCATCATGTAACTTGATTTCTTGAATAAGCCTGCTGCTTTTGTAGAACACAATGTTAAGCCAAATATTTTAGTTACCTTAATTTTAAGAGATCTAATTTAAAATGACCCACCATGCAGAAATAAATTCTGAAAAAGTGGGACAGTGTGAACTAACAAGACTCCAAAAGGTTAAGTTATAATGTATCCACGACTAAATTACCATGGATACACAGTCCTACTCTTTCTTTCTTCTTTTTCTTTTTCTTTTTTTTTTTTTTAGAGGGTAGATAATTTGAAGATTTGGCTGCTGTTTGTGGCAGGTCACACAGCTGCACAGGGGTCCTATAATTGTATCTACTATTTGTGTATCAAAGTATAGCATATGTCCTGAAAATTGCTGCTGCTATTGCCGCCGCCGCCACCACCACCACCACCATCCAATATGTCCGTCAGTAAGAGAAGTTATGTAAAACTGCTGTTTTACTTTTTTAATCCTTGAAATATTTCCCTTTTATTAATTCTGGGTAAGAAAACAATCCTATTATCTAGCATTAATTCTCAGCTAAACCCTGTTTTGTTTTCATGGATAATAATACCCTTCAGGGTCCTATTTCATGATCTGATATTCCCTTTCAATGATTAAACTTTATTTCCTTCCTAAATCAATATTCACAGACAATATAGATATTCTGATCCTTCCAACAGGTAATCCTGTCTGATAGGGACCATTACTTAAGTTCACTTGTTATCCCTTAAATGTGAGTGTACTCTTCAGGCTAAGCACATCTATTATGCACCATTGCCATATAAGAGAAAAGGAGTATGGGCATTCACTTAGTACTCCTTTACTCCATCTGTCACATATGTTTCAGTATTATGCAACACATGCACACTGTCGATGCAATCAGTAGATGCACCCGTTAGGGTCAGCTTGGTGAGCAAACGCATCATCAGACAACTGATGCATTGAGAACATCCAATCATATCCGATGCTTCATATACCTTAGTCTGTCCTGTATGCATTCTGACGTTACCCATCCAGTGGAGCTTACTGGCCTCGTTTCTTTCAAGCCTTTGCATAGCCTCAGTAGTCATAGTCCATATCTCATTGTCATCTACCATACACAGGCATCATACAGTCTGCCTTTCAGTCTGAGGTCGAGGCCCTTTGTTACTAACAGAGGTAGTAAACTCTCTGGACTTCACCCAGCCTATTCTTATTCTAGCAGCTATGCTTTCAGAACAACCTCCCACCACTACTAACTTGGTCACCTAAGTAATGGAAACTGTCTACTACTTCTAAGAATCCCCACTGACATTTGAGAGAGTCTAATTTTTGTTTAATGTATCTGCATATCTGCTGCATGTAAAGACTACTTTCTTTGTTAGTCTTCCAGTTATACCATTGCACTTCTTATATGTCCAAAGCTTGCACTGAGTAAACTGAATGGAGGTTCTCCTGACATCTTCTATAGAATATCAAGCAGGTCCATTTTCCTGAAGGCATAGTGATTTGTTTGTTTTCTTACTTATCAATACTTTGGTCTTAGCTAGATTAACTCTGAGGCCCTTTGATCCCAGTCCATGATTCCACACCTGAAATTTCTTCTCTAGTTTTGGTAATGTCTACTGAATGGCCACTGTAACATAGAGACCGTCGCATATGAGGTAGAGGTAACAGCCATAAGACCAAATGAGCAACCAAAGGTGTGAAAGTGTGTAGGAGCAACTGAAGGCCCCTTCAGAACCCACTACAACAACCACAAGTCCTGCTTCAACATCCTGGAGAGACGTAACACCACAACCCTGGTCAAGCATGTTTGGTCTTTGAAAGAAAGCACCACCAAGTACAACATAAAGTGGAAGATCCTGGAAAAATGTAAACTGTATTTCAATAGCAGCAGGAAGTTCAGGTTATGCCTGGTTGAGAAAAGAGTGATTTTAAAGAGTGCCCAGCACCCAGGCATTTGCCTGAAAAGCAGAAGTGAAATTCTTAATCCTGACCCTCATGAAAGGAAGTACATCCTATCATACCTGCATGACTTTACAAAATAAATTCTATTGAAATAATCTTTGCTTGTATAGAAAGTTATTTGATTGCAAAGTAAATTATTGAAATATATTAGATAATTGCTGAAAATTTAAAGGCAATTTGACTGACTGTGCATTTTCGAAGAGAAATTATATGAGAGAGAAATAAACAGAGGAGAGATGGAGGTTAGAGAATGGAGGTGGTTAATGAAGAAGTAAAAGAAAAAAAAAATAAGAAGGAACACGGAAGGAAGTAAAACAGAAATAAATAGTATTTAGGGTAAAATTGTAAAGTGATGTGAAGATGTGGACACAGAAGTCGATTACAATAAATTAATATCCCTTTAATAATTAGCTAATTTAATTTACAAATCGCTAGAATTAACGCTTATTTCTTTAATCCCGGAAGGATAATCATTTGAGGCCCACCCTTCACCTCTGACAAGTTTTTAAATCAGAACATATAAGTGTAGATTAATCATTTGCGAGGAAAAACCTAAAGTTTGAGGTTTTCATATCACCGTCTGATTAGTGGCAGGGCTCAAATAGGGAACTCATTGAAACACCAGAACTCATGGGTAAAACTAGTGAACAGTAAAATTGTTGGTGTCATCTCTTATGAAATCGTTTTGTGTTCATTTACAAGGTTTAAGAGTCAGTTTTATGAAACTATTATTTCTTATTTATTCATTTGGATTTGTTGCATGAAAAACATATTCAAACTTCCCCGTTCCGTAGAAGTTGAGAAAATTTGTTCAATGATTTTAATGATTTTAAAACTGCTTTTACATTTTTCTTTCATTTTTGTGGCCATTCTCTTTAAAATTGTCCTTCTCTAATCCCAAACTGATAAGAAATAAATTTAACCTGAACTTCTAATTAGAATATGGTTTTATTTTAATAGAGAAGGCAGGTCAATAAATAGCTAAATCAATATATAATCGTTGAGAATGTTTGTAGAAGGCTTCTGAAGTTTTCTCAGGTCTCAGGTAGACGAAAAAATTATTAGGCATTTCGGGTGTTCCCTGTTTTAAAACAAGAAGCTTCTTGTTGCAGAGAGATAGACAGATAGATAGATAGAGGGGGGAGGAGGGAGGGAGGGAAAGAGAGGGAGAGAGAGAGAGAGCAAGAGTGTAATTGTAAGCATTTACAGAAATTTGTTTGGCCAGGCAACAATTATAAACCTATACAGATTCTTCCTTATCAAAAGATGCTCTTCCCAGCAGTAAAACATTAATACCTTGTGGTTGTTAAGCATTTAGGCCATGACCAATCCCTTACCTTGAACTACATTCCTATCTGTGTCGTCTTTATTAAGACAGCAGGGTGTGGTTCACGCTAAATTGGGCTGCTAATAGCTGGGCCATGAAATTTTTTTCCTACGAAAGTACTGGACCCCAGTTATGAACTCATTTGCATACATCCAATCAGAGCTCAGCTATCAAACTAATTTATGAGCGAATAACAAGTGATGGGCAATAACATAAGGTCACTTGGGTAAGGAATCACCATGTTTCTTTTCTCTTTTAAGAATGCTTCTTGTTCTTGTCCTTGTTCCAACCATGGCTGCCTCTGCGTAGTTATTTGTGTTGTTGTTTACTTTGTAAAACACTAAGGAGAGGGGGTTGCTTGCACCTCACCCTCTACCCACATCTTTACCATATGGGGCCCTAACAAAATCCGATAATAGGTACAGATGCAAACCGATCTAATAACTTGTCTTCGTCTAAATTCTAGAATCAAGCATAATTTGGCGATCGGTCGACTTACACCATTCTTCATCTTGAGTTTACTTGGTAGAGTGTGTTTGTAAACTTGACAACAAGGTCAAGGTGAGCTCTGATTGGCTGTATGCAAATGAGTTCGTTACTAGGATCCGGAATTCTCGTGGGAAAAAAATTTAGCGGGCCGACCACGCAGGGTTCGCCAAATGCCTTATGGTATTTAGTTACGTCTTTTTGCATTTAGAGTTTAAATCCCTGCCGAGATGGAAGAAGTTAAAATAAGCATGTGTAGTCTATATTACTAAGACCAGCGTTTACTATGTTACTACCGTTTTGACTAATTTGTTAATTAACCACCATAAAAATAAACAAAAATTTTAGACTGTTTTGAATAATTAGATAAATAGTAAATATTAGTGGAGGAAGACGGCGGGGAGTTACGTATATAAATATGTGAGTATTTATATACATGTATGAATATATTATATATGTGTGTACATATGTATGTACATGTGTATATACATACACACACATATATGTGTGTGTACATATGTATATACATACATATGTATGTACGTATATATGTATATACATATATATGTATGTGTATATATATATATATATATATGTATGTGTATATATATATATATATATATATGTATGTGTATATATATATATATATATGTATGTGTATATATATATATATATATATGTATGTGTATATATATATATATATATATGTATGTGTATATATATATATATATATATGTATGTGTATATATATATATATATATATGTATGTGTATATATATATATATATATATGTATGTGTATATATATATATATATATATATATATATATATATATATATATATATATATATATATATACGCGCGCACACACACATATATGCATATTATATATATGTATATATATATGTGTGTGTGTGTGTGTGTATTAATGTGTGACAGACGGAACAGGGAGAAATGCACACAAAAAAAGTAAAAAACAGAAAAGCTGAATAAGAAGCGTATCGGAAGAGAACGAATGAGAGTAGTGAAAGGCAGAAAGATATAGGGAGGAAGAGAGAGAGGGGGAGAGAGAAATACGCAAACAAAAAGCGAACGAGAAAAGAGAGAGAAAGCATGAGTGAGGGGTAGAAAGACAGATAGAAATGAAGATAGGAGGGGGAAGTTGTTATGACGTCATAGCAGATGTTGCTGACGTGAAATCACATCAGACCACCTTGAATCAGGTGATGTGATGACAGGAACCTCCCTCATGGGCTTGCACAATACACAGCAATATTTATAGCTCTAGGCTTCAGTGCTATTGACTAATCATTCCCAGTGAAGTTGTTGGTGGTGTTCAACCCTAGGTCAAGCAGACATTTGATCATATACATTCCATTCTTGACGATCCTTGTCTTGTCTTACACTGCGTTATTTAATGTCAACTCACTGGTTTTGTTTGTTTAGATACCAGCTATTTTCTGGCGAGTCGATCTCCTGTGTATGTGTGTGGGGGTCTGTGCGTGTGTCTGTGTATGTATAGTAGATATATATATATGTGTGTATGATTGTATGTATATATATATATATATATATATATATATATATATATATATATAATCTGTGATTTGCGTATAAAACTTCCGTGTACAATGCATGTATACACACACACACCTTTTACTTGTTTCAGTCATTTGATTGTGGCCATGCTGGAGCACCGCCTTGAAACGTTTTAGTCGAACAAGTCGACCCCAGGACTTATTCTTTGTAAGCCTAATACTTATTGTATCGGTTTCTTTCTGCCGAATCCTTAAGTAACGGGGGACATAAACACACCAACAGTAATGGTGGGGAACACAGACAAAAAGACAAACACACACACATAGATATATACGACGGGCTTCTTTCAATTTCCATCAACCAAATCCATTCAAGGTTTTAATCGGCCCGTGGCTATAATAAGACACTCGCCCAAGGTGTCACGTAGTGGGACTGAACCCGGAACCATGTGGTTGGTAACACAGCCACGATTGCGTATATACTTATATATGTATGCACGCACTTTTGGATGTAGAAACCAGAGAAAAAGTGCTAAATCCATTAGGATTGTGTAATTAGTTATTGCAAATGCATACATACATACATCGTGGTCGGGGCGAACTTGTGTGTGTGAGGGGAACCTGAGGGGCACGTGCCCCCCTCAAGAAAAGAAGTGCGACCTTCTGAATAATAATGTTATTACGTCCTTTTCTCCTCTAATGTAGAGCTACAATAAATCTAATTCACATGTAAGGATATACATGTAAAATACACCGAGGCTTTCAGCCATGTTTCAAGCGATGATGTTTTTTTAGTCCCTGTTTTAGGAGCCAGGGAGCAGTTATTAATATCAACATCTGTTGATGATCGACAATTAAATCATCCGGACAATAAGCCTGCAATTTGTGGGTTCAACTTTCGCATACAACATATGGATGGACGAATGTGTGTGTGCGTGTGCGCGTGTGGGACTAAGAGAAATGCGCTTGATCGTTGACATACCAGATACTGAGGTACACATACCAAAGTATGTTATATTTCGAACTGAGAACAGAAAGAACTCCCAGCAGTGTTGCGATGTACTTCCGGGAAGATGTGACGCCGGTTGTCTTGTTATACTCAAACTTAGTCTCTCACCTACTTTTAGTTTATAGTAAACAAATGAAAATAGTAATATGTACTCCCTATCTCCCACCAGATGTCCCAAATTATGGTGACTCATTCGGACAGAGCTTAATAGATGGAAGAGGTATTAACATCAACCTAGATGACAGCCTTCCCCCACTTCTAAGAGACTTCAACATCCCTAATGTCGAGTGGCCTGAGGGCCGCCATCTCTCAGATATATCATTGCATGAGCAGGGGCAAGCAGGTTTTTTTGACCATACAAACATGCTATTCATAGAGCAAATAGTGGTCCACCCAAGAAGGGGTTTAAATGTTTTACTTCAAAAATAATGTGGCGCTCATCTATAATGTTAAAGTGACACCAACGATTTTCTAAGACCATAACTTAATGGAACTAACAATGAATGGCCCAAGGAAAACTGCAGTCAATTACATGATTTCGTAAATGACAAAAGCCAGTTGTAGCAGCCAGATGAGCCTTCTCCGTGTAGACATCAACAGTGAATGGATTTCCTCCGCTTTCGGCCAACTTGTGTTAACATTTCGCAGCAAAATGGGCCAAAATAGGTGGCAATCCTAGGGTCAAAGACAATGCTATACCTGGAGATTGATATGAGCAACATTGCTTCGTTTCATGTTCAAATAATCAGGAAGGTGACAATGTGCTGGTGAATGCCCAGATGGATTCTGAGAACTTTCAGAACAAGGGTCCAGAAAACATTGCAGGTCCTATGAAGGATAATTATCCTCTCAGCCGCCTGGACTACTACTCTCAACTAATGTTCTGCCACAGAGCCAACTTAATAACGGAACTGGAGGCAGTTCAGCGGTGCTACGCCAGGAATATTGCATCGATGAAACAGTTGAGAGACTGGGAGAGACTGAAAGAATTACGGTTCTACTTCCTGGAGCGAAGACGGGAAAGATATGCGGCGGTATACACATTCCAGAGGGTTTGGCATAAAGAGTTGTACGAGACCCTAAACAGGACGCCACTGTCCTGTTTCACAATCCATTCCGTTTAGAATGAGGATCAGGAACTGCAATAGCTAGGAATTCAAAAGCTCACAAATATTTAATATTTTACCCCAAGCCCTGAGAGATCTACAAGAAGTGGGGGTAGATATTTTCAAGAAGCACCTTCATCTTCTACAGTCAAGGACCCACCTTGATCTTCTACTGTCCAAGATCTCAGTTGAACCTACACCTCAAGAAACTCCGAACAGCAATAGCAAACTCCTTCTTTCACCAAAAGCCAATCGCATAGGGATGGCCACTGAAAAGTTGATGAAACTGGCGGTGCCCCAGCTTTGCCATTGCTTTTGGGTTGAAACGCATAAAAGAATTAGATAGATAGATAAATAGATAGGTAGATAAGATAGATAGATAGATAGATAAATAAGATAGATGATACATACATAAACACACTTTCCATCTGCTGAAGTCCACTTACAATATACGCGTCAACCCAAAGTTGTATTAGATTCTTTTCCAAGGTGCCACACAGTGGGATCGAACTTTTTGGTTCCAATACGAATTTCTTTACGCTGCTCGATCTTAAAATACTAATTTATTGCTTTTTAATCATTTTAACAAGAAATAGCAAATTAATCCAAGGTAGTTTGCATTTTATTGACTTTACCGACCGCCTGTTGAACTTCAACCAGCATTAGATAAATGACTAATTAAATTTTTTTCTTGATCATCATTTTTATGCATTTTATTGCTAATTTCACCTATGATGAAGCAGATTTTACATTCTGTAATTTAACTGAGAGTAGCAGAAGTGATTTACACTAATTATGTGAGATGTTTTCGTTTTGACTCATCTAGGCTTAAATACCCCAATATCGGGCTCCACAAGTCTTTTCATTCCAGCAGATAACTTGACCTCGTGATTAAACGAATCTGTTGTTTGTATTGGTCGATTTTTAGCCGTCCAATCGTGTAGACGCCACAGTTCATTTGTCCTTACACGGGAAATTAATTACCAGTTTTCCCTGTAAGGACGGCAATTCTCGACTGTTCGAGGTCTTTTGCAGCTCGTCTCCAACAATGATGTTCTGACACCCGCCAGTCTCCGCTTTCATCTCCACCAGACGCTTGTATACATCATTGCTGTATGAAGACCACCAACAAACCAACGGCTGCCTCTACACACCACCAAACAGTAGTACATCAACTATGTCCAGCCTAACCACGAAGTCTCTCGCACATCTTTGTTGTAATCTGTTATGTTATTTAATTTCATGTATGGCAATCATTGTATTTTATAACGGAAAATAAATCGTCGCTTACCAGTTCATTTCATCTCAAGTTATATATACTATTTTACATTTTCTTATTCACTCGACTTCGTTTTACGAGTTTAGAAGTAATGCGTAGTTTACACAAGCTGCAAATGTGTCCTATTCACGAATTCAGTTTCATTTCCACATGTATTTATTTTAGAATTGTGTGTTTTTTTTAAGTAGGAGAGGCTAAAGCAATTGGAACAGGACATGAAGGCGGAAATGTTGAACCTGAAATCATGCCATATTTCAAATATATCTTACGATGTCCAAATTCTGTTCTCACTTTATAATAATTGCCATCAACAAAGTAGTCATCCTCCTCTGGTGTTATCGTCTGGTCTTTTGACTTCAGGTCGATATGACCGAACACTTGATCGGTCACAAATCATCCGTTTATATTGATTAAAGCTAACATTTCCTGGTTTCTTAGCAATTGACTCTGTTAGTAACCCTGGAAGTGACATTGTATCGTGTTACTTGCTAATCTGTTTTAATTCTACCTCCAGCAGATTGGCTGCAAACATACTTGAATAAGATGGTTCGGTGGAGGAGGAGGCTACAGTTACTTCTTATGACGTGTTGGATTCGTGGGTGATGAACAAAGAAATTGCAGTTCTTCAGAATAGGACACATAGTTGATGTTTTAATAGTTCAAGACAGTTTTTCCATGGAAAGAGCAACAAAAAGAACTTGGAAAAGGTAAAAAGAAGTGTTGCGGCTCAAGCAGTCAGCGCGACAGCCATTGCCGTCTCCGAGACTGGAACGAGACCTCACCTGCATCCATTTGCCATGCGCGAGATCACAACGAGGGCCCAGCAAACAGATTCTGTCTCTTTATTCACCTCATGTGCTTGCTGAGCATACTTGGTTGGATGGATTCTCCAGGCTAGTCTGCATGTCGTATCTCCAGAGGCAATGGGCCCCGCGTAACGAAGATAAAACGAACGCACACAGCTTGCGACGGTGTTGGCTTACGACGTCGAGGGTTCCAGTTGATCCAATCAACGGAACAGCCTGCTCTTAAATTTAACGTGCAAGTGGTTGAGCACTCCACAGACACGTACCTCGAGGATATTCAGCGTGACAAGGCTGACCCTATGAATTACAGGCACAACAGAAACAAGAAGTAAGAGAAAGAGTACAACAGGGTTCGCCACCATCCCCTGCGGGAGCCTTGTGGAGCTTTAAATGTTTTCGCCCAATAAACACTCACAACGCCCGGTCTGGGAATCGAAACCGCGATCCTATGACCGCGAGTCCGCTGCCCTAACCACTGGGCCATTGCGCTTCTACGAGCTTGCGACGGTATAGTGAGAGTAACATACTTCACCTTCCGTGTAAATTGTAAATAAAACCGATTGAGAATTTGCATTTTACTTAAGACTTCTTTCCTCGCCTGAAACAACACAAAGAACAAAAATTAATGGGAGAAGGCGATATTCAGCCCGATATCGTGAACCTTGCCTCCCATTATAGAAGGATAAAAATGCTGAAAATTTAAAAGCAATCCGGAATCCTATTGTTGCTGAAGATGGTTGGAAGATTGTCAGCCGTTACCACTTCGTGAAATTTAACAAATTAAGAAGCTGTTCTTTTATGTATTTTTTTGTTGTTTTTGCTTTACTCTAATGATATTTTGGAGAAATAACCCCTTAAAGAGAATATGGAGCTTTAACAAGTGAATTTGACTGAAGCTATATGTATGTATGAGTGCATGCATGTATGTATGTATGTATTTTGAAATTTGATGCTCTATGGTGTGTTAACGTAAATTTTCTCCTTTACTAAATGTCAAACTTGCACCACCGAATGATTTATGTGGCGAACAAATGGCATGATTGTGCGCAATACAACTGTTTACAGTTCAGTTTCAATTGAAGAATAGTGAGTCAGATGATTCGATGTTGGCAAACGTCCAGAATACACGGCTGCAGCGGCCAACTTTTAGAGCTTTTTGTGCAGTGAATCAAAAACTTGTTTCGTTTTTTTTTTTTTTTTTCGCTTTTGCTTCAAGTGGTTGTCTTGTTCCCTCATAAACACCTATTTATCGACAGCCAATGCATCCTTTCGGGGGTATTAATTTTCTGAAGGTATTTTCGATGACTCGTCTAATAGTTCCTTCATTAATTTTATTAAATTCTAAAAATGATTCTGACTTCATCTGATTCTTCTGAACTTGATAATGGATGTGAATTGGAGGCAATACAGAATAGCAAACTTGACGTAGAGTTTTCATATTGGTCAGATAGCGTAATCGAGTGATGGTTTGAAAAACTGTTCCGAGATACCAACGCAGTTTTAATTATAACATGCTTTTAAGGCAGCGAGTAGACAGAACGGTTAACACGCTGGGCAGAATGCTCAGTGGCATTTAATCCGTCCTTACGTTCTGAGTTCAATTTCCGCCGAGGTCGATTTTACTTTTTATCTTTACGGGGTCTATAAAATAAGTACCAGTTTATTTCTGGAATCGATGTAATTAACTTACTCCATCCCCCGAAATTGCTGGCCTTGTGCCAAAATTAGAAAGCAGTCATATTCAAACTTCGTTTAAACTTGCAAATATTTATTAATTCTCAATCAAAGTCTTCCAAAACAATATTTGTGATAATCTCACATTTCAAGTTGCTTTTTCTTTCAAATAACCATTCCCACTGCTTTGCTTCAACACCCCCCCCCTCCTCTACTCTTACACCAGCAACTCCCCTCAAACTTTCTTGACCACTCTCCTTTCTAAAGTTAACTGTCATAACATTTCCTCCTCCTCCTCCATCGGACCATCTGATTAGTAATTCCCCACTTAATCTTTCTACTTTTCCCCTCAAACTCACTGTTACTTCAGCTCTGCTCATTGAAAATGTGTTTTGCTGTTGATATGTCTGAGCAAGTTGAACAAATGACCGGTACTTGACTTTTACGTATGTCTTTCTCTCTACATCCATCTCATGACCAATGTCCATAGCCTTAGCAATTGGTTCACACACTGTTGAACATGTGAAGTACACCAGCCTACAACTTATGGAAGAAACTGAGTCTACGTGGTCGTTCGACCTGCTAGAATTAGCAACGAAATTTCTCTCAAATCACATTTCACAGTCTTAGAAGACGACATAAATGGAGTTCTATGCACATAAGAAAAAGGCGGATTGGTCACGGCTGGAATGCCTTCGATTATGAGACGTTACGATATTAGAGCTAACTAGAAGTTAAAATAGCAACAACAATATGTACGAAGTCGGCAAACATCATCGACTCAAAAATGTTTCTTTGCTCGTCATTGCAACATTTATACGAAAAGGAACGTCAAAAAAAAAAAGGATCTCGAATTTAGAGTCTGAAAGTTCTACTTTCTAAATTACAACCGAGGCATTTGGTTTCTTGTCGAAAGCAGGTCATTGTATGTCATTTGACTGCGACTCGATCGTGTTTCTCTTTGCTAGAAGAGTGAAATAAATTTTTTTTTAATGAAAACTCTAAAACCCCAAGTGCTCGTGTTTCTTATGGTTCAACATCAAAAATAACATTTCAGCCATCAACCAGGTAAAATGCTGGAGCAAGTGCCTCTATTAATTTTACAGAATCCTTTCTTTTATCTGCCATTCCTTGTCCAACGTTGTTCTGCGAGTAACAGTTAAAACCATTATATTTTGCCTCCCGTTTTGTTTCCAGCCCCCACTTTAAACAGCGCAAACCCTTATTTGAACATTTTGTAGTTTCACTCTGAAGAAAATATGTTTAATGTTCGTAACTGCAAGTTACACAGCTCACTTCCGAGGGCCACACCGTACAGTTTCTAGCTCCCCCCCCCCCCGTGTGTAGCGGTATTGCCCCTTATATGACTGTCAGCTTGTTCATTTCTCAACTCATGATTTCCACGTGGTTGCACAAGACTTCTTTGAGAGTTCTATTGGGTTGGCAAATAAGTTCCCGCCGTTTTTTAAAAATTTTAATTTTTAAAAAGGTTTAATAAAAAAATAACAACTAATTAATCAATAATGTATTCATTCTTGTTGTTTATAACTTCTTCCCAACGTTCAACAAGATTCCCAATACCTCGTTGGTAGAAATCACCCGATTTCGACTCGAAAAATGGATCCAACCAAGCTCTCAATTCTGCATCAGTATTGAACGAAACTCCATGCATAGCATTTGAAAGAGATCAAAAGAGGTGCAAATCTGTTGGTGCCAAATCAGGAGAGTACGGCGGGTGTGGCAGCACTTCCCAGCCATGTGTTTGAGGGATTCCTTGGTCATATTGGCGATATGAGGGCGGGCGTTGTCGTGGAGCAGAACTTCATGCTGCCGATTAGATTTTCTCTTGAATAGCCGTATTGAGTCGTTCCATTTGTTGAACATAGAGTTCCGCGTAGACCGTTTGGTTCCGTTCAAGCAATTCGTAATGGATAATCCCTTCCCAGTCCCACCATATGCACAACATCGTTTTAGGCAGATGAAGATCTTGTTTCACGCGCGGTGTCGCTTGTTTACCGGGGCTAAGCCATTCCTTACACTGCTTCATATTGATGTACAGGCACCATTTTTCGTCGCCAGTAACAGTTCGGTAAAGAAATCGTTGCTTGTGTCTATCAGTTGAGCGATGACGAGCAAGAAAACCAGAAGAGCCAGAAAAGAAAAACTATAATTCTGATTAATAACTAGCCCCATTAGACTACAGTTCATACATCAAGCCCGGCGCTGTTGCCTTACACATTTTAGATTAACATAAAAAACAAAGATCATCCAACTGATTGACTGAATCTTGTCACATCTGACTTTCCTGAACTTGGTTGCAAATAATCTCCACATAATTCCACAGAGTGTAACTGCCTCTACTCAACTTCTTATCCCTATTGTATCTCAACAGTAAACACATTACTTGCAATTCTTTCTCCCACTCCTTGAACATAATTTTCCCACAAGAATCAGCCGATAGAACTTTTAAGTTGAACTGCAACAACTTCAACCTCGCCCGTCTGGGTAGCGATGCAAAGGTCACCAACATAACTCAACCTCCTCGTCCTCCTACTAAACCACTATAGAATGTTTTTGTTTACTTATTTACATTATTCACAAACCGAACGTTTGGAAATCGTCAATTATTTTCATACAAGGATTGTCTTTATATGTAAGAAGACATAACGACTGCTTCTTTTAAATTAAAAATAAATTGTTGATTGTGTTTCTAAAAAGAGTATCGTGAGAGTAAAGAAAGAACCGGAAAAACTACATTGCTCTGTTTAAACAGGTACAAGGACAGTTAGATGTAACAAGAAGAAGAAGAAAGGTGTAAGAAATCGGACAAGGTATGAATTACTCATTAGCCACTGTACTCATAGGAGTTATTTCTGTATAACCAGAAATACTACGTTACTTCTATTATTTCGCTGAGAAATAGCTCGGAGTGTTCTATTAAGATTCTATTCACACCAGGGATCAATTCTAGGAAAATAAATTGACCCATACATTATTTTATTGCATCCGGCGGTAAGGTCAACATCCAAAGTATTCGAACTCAACACTTAAAAAGTAGTAACTAAATAATATTATTTCCCGAAGCTCTCCAGACGTAATAATTCTAATTCTGATGGTAACTCATTAAAGACTTTAAAAAGAACGGTGTCACCTTATGAAAATTATGATCTAAAAGTTGACATCGTTTTTATAAGCTTTTCCATACACCACCAGTGATGTTTTCTGAAGTAAATGGATGTTCCGAGTCTTTCAATAGTCAGACACCCTCAACCAGGCGACCCAACAAGGGTTGATGAAGTCTCAACTTGTGTCCAGTTAGCACTACCCCTTCCAGGGCTCATACCTGATCCACAGCCACCCTCAGGCAACACCTGCTACCTCCATAGCGACCTTATTTGCAGTTACGGTTAAGTATTTCGTTGACGAAGACAAATAATACCGAAATATGTGCAGAGTTATCCTGCTATTGCTTAAAATCAGACTAACTTTTCTTTGTATTTCAAATTTAACAAATTCCCCTTAAAATATCTGAGTTTAGATATCAACTATGCCAGCGGCAACTTCACTACTATTCATGCAACTAGGATGCATACGCATTTATCCCACCCCAACCTACCCCACCCCACTAATCATTCCTTACTTAAAAACCGATATATAATGTAGTGGTAAAGTATGTAGGAGTTGTAAGCAATTGATTGGAACCTTTCCAATTAATTATTTTCCTAGCAATCAATTAATTTTAATTGGGATACAGGCCAATCAATTATTGCAATTAATTGTCAAATATTTTGCCGAACGTAAAACGTCAAGTATTTTGGAGTGTTAGATTCGATTTAGATAAGAGCCAAAATGATAAGAAAATAAAAGGCACGTCTTATAGTTTCGAAAAACTTTACTATCAGAAAACGTTCAAAGTTCATTTTTTATTGATTAAGAATAGGGAACAAACAACATTTACACTCTACATTGTACAGTAGTTGGAAAATAAATAAATTGAAGGTCTTTAATTGAAAGAGTTTCTCAAACGAGTTGGAAAATTAAAATGTTCTAATATAGCAAAAGGCCATGAACGATTGCAGATTTCTGAAACTAGGTCTTCATCCCTGAAAGCGCGATTGACTTTTAGAAATAATTGCATTTCTAAATTCATTGGTGTTAAGTATTGCCGAAAATCATTAAAAGCGTAACCGGCAGAGCTGAGGAAACGTTCCAAGATGTTGGACGTTGGTAACAAAAATCTACAGTTCAGATATTGCTGAGGTGAAATTTTATCTTTTTTGTGTTTTTTCAAACAAATTGAAGCAAAATCATCATCTTCTACAGGTAAATCAGACTGTTGTGACGTATCTGTCACCATTTTCAGCTGATGTAGAGCATCCACTTCATTCGCAGTTAGCTCTGCTTCTTCATGGAAAATTTTCACAATTCCACTTTCAAAATTTGGGCTCTGCACAATGGTTGCCGATGGAAGCAAATATTTTAAAAACTCCTCGTAAGGCTACAATACGAGAATTTCGTCAAAAAGAATTCGGGCGTCTCCCAAATCTATTTCTCTTCTTTGCAAGGCGTTGGTTACTGAACGTAACTTTCCTTAATTGCATTTTACAGTCTGCAGATCATTATTATGATCGCGTGGAGTCAACAGATAATCAATCAATTTTGGATCGACTTGAAAAGAGTCTAAAAACGGCTTGAGTTGAATGTACCTCTCAATCATGTCATAAGTACTGGACCAACGGGTTTTATTTCTTTGTTTAGGTTGCAAAGGCGTTTTCCCCCGAAGTTTACCCTCAAGTTTTAAAGATTTTAGCTTGCCTAACAACGTATTAATTTTATCAAGCAGAACTTCCTGCTTGTCGAGATAAGCAGAAACAACAAGATTGACTTTATGAGAGGCACATCCAAATCAATAATATTCTACACAAATTCGCTTTAGATTTGTTCACTTCAGTAATATCTCCGGTAATAGCTACAACATTTTCTAAGATTTTGTTATAGACACTTAACACATACTCTATAAATTCGACATAATCAGAACCAGTGAATGATGTTTCACTTACCATCGGCGAAAATGCCAGCAAAACAATACAATAGTCATTTTGATAATTGCACGAATAAGATGCAAGAAGTCTAATGAAATGCATCAAACCCTTAGTCCAACCGTCGATTATCAACGAAAATTTACTTTGAAGTTCATCAGATATTTTCTTTTAGACTTCTTGAGTAAGTTTCTCCATGTATTTCTTTAAGGTCATATTTGCCATACTTCCCAAGTTTGTATACTTACAAGTCATTGGGTCTTCAGTAAAGGAAAAACAGTTTTAAACCAACACATACCCACTCGATCCAACCATAAACATTTAAGGCCGAGCGACTGACCAAACTGCTTGGTGAAAGAAAACTCGATAAAAATGGTTGTCCAGTTGCTTGTGTAGTAGAATACTCTGGATGCTGTTTTTTTTTTTTTTATATGATTCACAAAAGTTGTCCATCCAGTTCCTTTTTTCCACACTTGCATTCCCATACATGTTCACTGTCTGGTTAAAATATTTTCTGACGATTTGCTCGTTTTCACGCGGCACGGGTTAGCTTAAAATAAAATATATTTCGCCTCAATTTGAAATAGAATATATTTCGCCACTCCAGTGATGAAAGTCTAATTAAGTTAATATGTTGGAGCGGAATTCAAGATACAATCGTGTTACAGGCGAGGTTACGATTTAATGACTTGAAGACAAAATGTGTGAATCATTCTCGGCTGTCAGAACCGAGAATCACTCGACAGCAGTTATTTGACAACATACACAATAGCCGATCCCGAGCATGATAGAATGTGTATCATTCTCAGAGGTCCGAATAAAGCATCAACAATAGTCAATTCCTAAGCACGACAGAATGTGTGAATCATTCTCAGCAGTCAGAACAAAGAGTCAACACTGTACCTCAAATATTTGAGAGTGAAGTATGAGCTACTTGAAAAACTTCACTGACAATGTGTGCAATAAATTGCAATTAATTAATATGATAGCAATCAATTATTTAATTGCCCCTACGACTTCATTGGACCAATATATTGCAATTAACTTTACATCAATTCATTTTTTAGAACCCCTGAAAGTATTTAAGTCTTAGAATTTTTTTATGTTGTGTGTGTGCGCGTGCATTATGTGCATGTGTGTATAGCTTGTTTCTTATTGTTTTCTTTCATATATATATTAAAAATAGGGAAAGCCTGTTTATGGGATTACTTTATGTTTCCTGGCCATTAAGTTTGTTTTTTTTGCATTTGGGTCAACGACTTTTGAAGAGGTTGCAAGACGCAACAAAAATTTTACAAAAAAAAAAATAAATAAGTAAATGAGTGGAAATCGAACTTCAGTGTGTGTTAAATAATAAGGCACTAAAAGAGAATGACTCTCACCAGACACAATTATATGCGTGTGTGTGTGTGACGCAGGAGTGGGTGTATGTTAAGAAGTGAGTGTATGTTAAGGCGGCGAGCTGGCAGAAACGTTAGCACGCCGGGTGAAATGCTTAGCGATATTTCGTCTGTGTGACACCGGTTGAAATGCTTAGCGGTGTAGCGACTCCCTGAAATTGGATTGTTACTAGTTATTTGAGTGCGTCTGTACAGTAAGTGCAAGTTTCCATTGACTGTTTTTGTGTGTTCTTGTCATAACTATTGTGTGATAGTCTTCGTTTGAAAACTATCGTGTGTTTCCCCTATGGGGGAAACAGTAATTGCTGGCAAGATGCCGAATAATGTATCTTCGTCTGGCGAAGAGGAGTCAACCGGAGGAAAAAATATAGAAAATTTATTGTTTGGAGAAGTTTCGGATTCTTCTGAAGAGGAGTTTCCAAAGCTATCAAATTGTACCGTTACAAAGAGGAACATAAATGTGAAAAACATACAAACAGAAGAAAAACAAAAAGAAGTTTTGTGTCGGCGGTTGGAGGTGGAACCCGCCAGCTGTCGACAAACAAAAGCGACATATTAAAATACAAAGACATGTTAAAAATTGAAAACGGTGTTGTCAAAGTTCAACCACCGGAAGAATTATTATTAACAGAAAAAAAAACCCCAATTATTTTAAAATTTTACTGCAAAAAAGGAAGGAAAATCGAGCGAGTGAGCGAAGAAAGAATTGAACAAGGTCTAAAGCCCATTTGGCAGGACATTACGTATCTTGCAAGAGGCAAAACATTCGGTACCATTGAGGTACATTTTAAAAACATTGAAACTGCACAAGTGCACTCTGTAAAATCCTTGGAAACCGAGGATATAATTTTGATACCGATTGACATGGGGATGAGGGCATCCAATGTAAAAATAACAAAGGTCCCACCTCAAATTGACCCAATGTGGTTGATGGCGGCGGTCCTGGCAAAGAAGGTAGATGAGGTAAATATACTTCAAGCTATCGTCACCGAAAAACCATATTGGATAGGCCACACGGTCCACTTATTAATTCAAGGAGAACAGGCTGTAATTGAACAACTTCCAGAAAAAATAGAAGTTGGGGAGGAGTTGCTCCTCAACGTTTTTGTCGAGGGTCGAAAACCCCGGTGTTTTTTGTGCGGCAAATTAGGCCACATTCGAAGGAACTGCATGGAAAATAAGGAAGACGAGGAAGAGGAGAAAGAAGAAAAAGACAAAGACGAGAAGAAAACAACAAACAAAAGAAAAATACAATCAGCAGCTCAACCGAGAGTGGCGACTACTATAGAACAACGACCAACAAAAGCAGCAAAAAGAAACCGACCACAAATAACAAGGAAAGAAGTGGAGGACAGAGGCATAGTAGCACTTCACAGCAAAAATGTTGATTTAATGAGAGAAATAAAAGCAAAAAAAATCAGCCACCAGAATAGCTGAACTGTCTGAAAAATTTCAAAATTATGAACTATACGAAATGGATTCAAAGACTCATAAGATTTTATTAAATACATACAGAACATCTGTATCGGCAATGAGACTGGAATTTAACCAGTCCATTTTTCAAGACTTGCCACCTCCGACCCTATGTCAAGAAAAGGTGGAGAGTCCCTCTCCACCGGACAAGCCCTGATTAACAGGTAAGACATATCTGTTCACATTGGTCGTTTAAATGTTCGTGGCCTGTTGTCTAGCTGGAAGCAAGGACGCTTCCTAAATGACATCAGGTCAAGAAAATTGGATGTGATTGTTGCAACGGAAACCCGAGTAAAGAGGCCAAGAGATCTGTCCCCACTCCTGAACGGCTACGAGAAATACGTTTCTCCGAGGCGGGCGGTAGGTGGGGGTGGGGTGTTGGTCCTACTAAAAAGAAACCGGGTAACCGAGAAAAAGTTGTTTTTTTTCTGATCCAGAAGGCAGGCTGGTCGTTCTGGACCTGACATTCAGTTGTGGCAAGATAATCAGGCTCGTTGCTATTTATGCACCCAATATTATGGGCCCGCAAAGTAAATATTTTCGTGACCTGGGCAAGTTCCTGGCCACGTCGCATTCGCTAGTATTGTTAGGAGATTTTAACACAATATGTGAGGCACACACAGATTGTGTTGGCTCGAACACGAACAGAAAATGTAACCCAAGCTTACAGGATCTGCTAAGACACGTTCAGCTAGCAGACCCATATAGGTTGGAACACCCGAACACTCCACAGTGGACGTGGTCAAATAGTGACGGGTCTACCAGAACATATCTAGATAGGATTTTAATTAGAGAAACAGATAAGTCTATAGCTAAGTGTCCACAGTTTTTTCCAGTCAGCTACAGTGACCACAAGATGGTTACCTGTAAACTGACAATAGACAAGTTACATAGTCAGGGATCTGGCTACTGGAAACTCAATACGTCCCTTTTGGCGATTGAGGAATACAGAAAGCGGATCAAGATGTTAATTCAGAGGGCATTGACAGGTACCATCATTAATAACAAATGGTGGTACGCCCTAAAAAGAGCCATCAAATATGAGTCTATTAGGTTTAGCATAAGTTTAGCTAAGAAGGAACGTAGAATAGGAGATGGTATAGTTAAGGAACTAGAAGAAGCCTGGAGGACTGGCAATGCGGACCAAGTGAAGGTGAAAAGACTGGAGTTAAACCAGCATCTTGAAGCCCAACACATGGGAAGTATTGCCAGAGCTAAGTTACCTGCGATGGGAAGTGAAGGAATCAAGGCCGCTGGATGGGCCGGAGTGGTGGAAGCTCGACAAGGAAATAGTTCCACGATACGGTCTTTGACGAACCATAATGGCGTCTTGATAAACGAACCCGAGAAAATGTGTGAGGCCTTTCGGAAGTACTTCGCCCAGCTGTTCGGGGGTGACGGCGGTCCTGATGGTGGGAGAGCCCTCGAGGACTTTCTTGCCGGTCTGCCGTGTCTCTCGGGGTCGGATGCGGAGTCTTGCGAAGGGCCAATCACGCCTGGGGAGGTGAAGGAGGCTTTGGCCGACTGTAAAGCGGGTAGGTCGCCGGGACTTGATGGTCTTCCGTATGAGCTGTATAAATGTATGCCAGACTTGTTCGGGCATCTACTGGCTGACGTTTACGCGAACTGGCAAAAGAATGGGTTTATCCCCAGATCTGTGCGCCGGACAAGGGGGACGTTATAGAGAATTTCAGGCCCATCACTCTGTTAAACGCAGAAGTGAAGATTTTGGCCAAGGTATTAGCGAAAAGGTTGGCGCGTGTCGCGGATGGTATAGTCGGGGAGGCACAGACATGTGCCATCCCAGCCAGAACCATTCAGGATACCCTCCATCTTATTCGCTATACCATAGAGAGGGTTGATAATAAATCTGGCAAAGGTGGGGCACTGGTACATTTGGACCAGTCTAAAGCTTTTGATAGGATTGACCATCGATACCTGGCGACTGTGCTTGCGCGGTTCGGCTTGGGCCTTGGCTTCCTCAGGTGGTTTATTGCTTTGTACCACAGCATTGACTCGATAGTTCGGGTGAACGGTTTCCTTTCGAAGCCGTTCTGTATTAGACGCTCGGTTCGTCAAGGATGTCCGCTCTCACCACTTTTGTATGTGGTGGCTCTCGAGCCACTACTGCGGAGGTTGAGTGGCATTCCGAGAGAACCAGGTCTAGAGGAGTTTGTTACGGCTTACGCGGATGATATCACTATCAGCGTAACCTCAGTAGCAAGCCAACGTGAAGTGGGTAAGACTATTGATGCTTACGAGGCGGTGGCAGGAGCAAAGATTAACCGGGAAAAGTCGGTCGGCTTACAACTCGGCACTTGGGTTGGCAAGTCGATGCCTTCAGACAGCGCTGTTGGGCGCTGGACGGAGGGACCGGTTAAGTTGCTGGGAGTTTGGTTTGGTCCAGGCCTCCAGATAGAGAAGAACTGGACGGAGGTATTGAGCAGGGTGGCTGCAGTAGTCAAGACCTGGTCTTGGCGGTGGCTATCCCTGAAAGGGAGGGCGGAGGTGGCCAATGTGTTTATCGCATCGGTCATTACTTACCGCCTAACCGTCGTGCCTTGTCCGGATTCGTGGTTGATCAGGCTGGAGAGACAGCTCTTTCGCTTTTTGTGGAAGTGCAGGTCGCCACTTGTGAAACGCTCTGTCTGCTGTCAAACGCCTTTAAAGGGAGGTTTAGAGATGCCTTGGTTAATGATGCGCAGGCATGCGTTGAGATTGAGGCACCTCTGAATTCTCCTGGATAGTGAACGGGTGTGGTCTCCGCTGGCCAGACAAATGTTCCCCGAGTTCAAAAGTTTTTGCGAGCAGGAAGCCTGGTGTTCTCGTAGACCGAGGTCGAGTGAATGGCATAAAGAGTGTCGTAAGGCCCTCTTGCTTTTCCGGCGCTCGGGCAACGCCAGCGGTGGAGGTTCCACACGGATTTTATATAGTGGGTTGGTAGAGTCTGAATGCGACGATGGCCTGGGGGCGACTCTAGGTCTCGGGTTTATTCAACTGGACAGCCTGTTTCACCGTACATTCGGGTTGAGAACGTTGGACAACTTCCAAAAGTCCTTAACCTGGCAATGCTACAGAGGTGTCTTGCCCGTTTGGGATAAGCTTGCAAGACACGGTAAGCGTCAGTCGCCGACCTGTCCAAGATGCGGGGGAGACAGGGAAACCGTCCCTCATGCTATTGTTCAGTGTCCGGAGATATCTGAAATGTGGGCTTATGCTGAACACCTGTTGTCCGGCGAAGGAAGAGTACAGCTGTCGACTGAGTCAATTATAAAAATTGACCCACCGGGAGTTTTAACAAACGAAGGTAAGAATTGTTTTCTCACGGTTGTAGCAATAGCGAAAGAGGTGGTATGGAAGACGAGGATAAAAGGAATTAAGACAGGCAACTTTATCTCTGGCTACAATTTACGTTCATTTTTTACTTTTCATTTGAAAAGGAAAGTGTGGCTGGAGAGATGTCTGTCGGAGTGTACGTTCCAAAAGAGATGGAAGCATGTTGCACGAGTGTTGTGCGTGCAAGGAACCGTGTGAATAGTCAGAAAAAAAAAAGGAAAAAAAAAGGTGCCAGCGATAGATCGGGGCTTGTGGGGTCGGAGCGTGGCCTGATCATCGCTTCATTTGTGTTGTCTAACGTACTGTTAATATCATTCGATTTTTTATATTTTATAAAATTTTAAAGTCATATTTATGTAAACCATTCGCATTACTGATCCCAATCAGTTGTTTTGTACCATTCTATGTTTGGCCCCCTGTGGGCAATAAAGAAATTGGTATTTCGTCTGCCGCTACGTTCTGAGTTCAAATTCCGCCGAGGTCGACTTTGCCTTTCATCCTTTTGGGGTCGATTAAATAAGTACCAGTTACGCACTAGGGTCGATACAATCGACCTAATCCCTTTGTCTGTCCTTGTTTGTCCCCTTTGTGTTTAGCCCCTTGTGGGTAGAAAAGAAATAAGAAGCTTGCTTCCCAACCACATGGTTCCGGGTTCAGTCCCACTGCGTGGCACCTTGGGCAAGTGTCTTCTACTATAGCCTCGGGCTGACCAAAGCCTTGTGAGTGGATGTGGTAGACGGAAACTAAAAGAGGCCCGTCGTATGTGTGTGTGTGTCTGTGTTTGTTCCCCCACTATCACTTGAGAACCGACGTTGGTGTGTTTACGTCCCCATAACTTAGTTGTTCGGCAAAACAGACCGATAGAATATGTACTAGGCTTACAAAGAATAAGTCTTGGTGTCGATTTGTTCGACAAAAGGCAGTGCTCCAGGAAGGCCGCGGTGAAATGGCTGAAAGAAATAAAAGACTTTGTTTCTCTATAACTTATAGAAAAATGGTTATTTTTAACTGAAATTTTCTAAAAATAGTCTTCAGATGGTGTAGATTCCGATCATATCAGGAATTTGTAGAAAATTTCATTAAAAAAAAAATACCCATTTTCCCAAAAGATATGAGGAAACAAAGTCATCTTGTGTGAATTTTCCGAAGCCCCCCCCCCCCCCGCCAAGCTTGGAAAAACTTTTTCATCACAGATTCTGATAGAATCGTAAGCTTCACCATCTGAAATTTGTAGAAAATTTCAGATTATTTGTTTCTAGTGATCAAATGTTTCTGTACACATAAGCTCACTCCATTCATCAAATTGACATTACATGTACAGTTGCACCATGTGCCACATGACAAAATAATCGCAGAGCAACGTAAAATGAAGTGTTTTGTTCAAGAACACCACGGAACATCGAATTGATATCTTTACAACAAAAATCGTAAGGATACATGGCTTCAAGTCTACAACGTGAGCTGCAAAATTAAAATTTTGAATTCAGTAATCTTCAAAATTTCATTCTTTGGGGTTGAGAACAAAAGGAACAGTACAGAGGAGAACTGGCAGAGATATGTGGAACATTAAAGGTTTTTCTTTGCAACCAATAATGTGAAAGAAGACAATGAGAAACAAGCTAGACTATTGTCTGTGGTTGGAGCATAAAAATATTCAATTCTTCGAGATCTATCCAATAATAAACCGGGTGGAAAAACATTTGCCGAACATTTGTCAGCACGTTAATGAACATTTTTTTTTTTTTAAATTTAATTTTCTATACTTGAGAAAGAACAAACCAAGAAACTATCAGCCAGCATGTTTCAATTCTTTTGAATAGAGTTCCTGAATCGCCCAAGGCATCATTTACTACCGATTCTCCGCTGTGGGGTACCGTTGTCTCTGAACAGTACATCTGGGGTACCAGCCGGTTCTGAAGTTTGCAGGTCAAGTCAGGCGTCAGCCGCCCTCCAAGAGGAACGATTACATGTGAGAAAAACACTAATTAATTATTGGAGGTGTTGCACCGACAAGAACATGGAAGTAGCGGAAACAACTCCAGAGTTTGTTGTCTGGGTACTTATGTAACTCTCCAGCAGAGAAAAGAAATGAATGATACTGGGAGCCATTTTGAGGCAGGAGTAAGGAGCCGCAAGAATTGTGTTGAAGCATTAAAACCTGTCGAAGGACGTAACCCTACTATATACTGCTAGACCGGTGGTTCTCAACCGGGGTCCATGTAAACAAGATAGTAAATTGGGGATCCACAGTCATATTTTTATGGGGAAAATGCATTTCTTGCAAGAACAGATAAAAGTTTCTTTCTCTAAAGTTTTACAAAGCTTAATATGTTTCCGGCCACTGAGCATAATTTCTCAGAGAGAAAACCTACACAAAAGAATGTGTGAAAACAAAACGACAATTTTGAAAGCAGTATCTATATAACTAGTTTTTAAATATTAAATGGCTATGGAGAGTCCGTCAGAATAAAATAGTAACCAAAAGGATCCACTGTTTTAGATTAATGATTTATTGGCATATACTAATAAATATATTTTGCACAACTATTGAGTAACCGCTACTTTCTTTGGGAAACCTCTTGTATTAATGGTAAAGATAAAAGTCCCCTAAAATAAAGAAAAAAACATTTTTCAGTTGCCCATCGATAGTCTTGTAACAGCAGATGATCCCTATTTTTTCAAAAAGAAATCCCATATCTCGCGCAAACTTCTCATCAAATATAGTTTTAGAGAATTTCACGTCGGCCTTGGGCGAATATACCTTCTCTTTCATGTAACAATAACAGCTTCTTATCTAAGTATTACTTTGTTTTCTGGCTCTTCCCAAGAGTTAAATTATTTGCTTTTGTTAGTTGACACGAATCAACAAAAGTGATATGAAAATTATAAATATGGGAAAGGAAAATAGATTAAAATCCAAATTATCAGGGTCGTTGCTCCGAAATGTGATGAAGACTTTATAAATGAGCAGTAAATAAATTATAGAAGTTAACACCCTCGCTATGTATTCGTGCGCGCACATGGAAATTTCGCCAGGAACAATATGCATTTTTATTTAAAATAAATACTTAGTATTTAATTAAAAGAAATCTTATTTAATATTGAAAGCATGTAGAATTTTATCTTTTGTTGTTTCATCACTTCGAATTGTAAATGAATTTGTAAAATTTGTAGTGTAATCGCTGAAGAGTTTTTTACGGCGCATTTTGTACGTTTATTGTCAGCTCATATAAGTAGTCCGGATAGCAGCGTGGCCTGATCTCATTAATATTAATATCTCATTAATATTAATGACTTACTTAATACGGTCTTTCCCTTGCGCGTCTTCAATGTTTTAACAAAACTGTTGATAAAGATATAATATTTACGTTGAATTTAAACAATATCAATTTATTCACTTAAACTGTAAAAATAGTTTTTTGTCTTTATACAATACATTTATTTAGAATTGAAGACAAATTATTTTAGAAAGCAAAAGAGAATTTTAAAAAATGTTTTGATCTTTTTACTGTTATTTCGGAAAATGAACTCAAATTATTTTACAGTATTTTAAACACACGTGGAAAACCTACACCATTTATTCATGTCCTTGCTTTAGGCTTACCTTCGCATTCTCTCCCCACGTCTTATCTTTCTCTCTCAAGAGAGCGTGAGATAAGACATTCCTTCTCTTCTTTCTCTCACATTCTTATTCCCTCTCTCTGTCTCTCACACACACTAACATACATACATACATTGTCTCTATACTAAACATCCTCTGTCACACACTCACATACTCAATACACAAATGCTCTCCCTCCCTCGCTTTCTCTTTCACACACACATACACACATTCTGTCTGTCTACACTAAGATCCTCTATTTCACACACCCACACACATAATACTAAATACACATACTCTCTCTCCCTCTTTCTTTCACACAAACACACTCTCTCTCTCTCTCTCTTCTCTTCATTTGCCTGTTACCACTCCCATCTTGCTTTACTCTTTCCTCTTCTCCTTCTTCTCTCTTTCTCCCACTCTTGCATTATCTCTTCCCGCTCCCCTCACAGACCGGTTATTCACTTAGGTCCTAGACACGCTGTTGAGGTGGATTCTTGAATGACTGACTTCACATATCAGTCAACCTAAAAAAACATCGTAGCAGACTCATCTTTTCCTTTTAATTATTGTGAACAGTATTTGAAATAATTTATATCTTTCTAAATAACAAGATTGTTTTAGACGATAGCTAGACTGAACAGCGATTATTTTAATTAAAAAAAAAAGAGAACAGGCCCTTGAGTGGATTTCATCATCTGTGCTGGTGTTCTACCAACAACTCGTACTGTCTTCACCTTACATTGAATCATTCATACTTAACTACTAGTATTTTTTGTGCCTCCTTTGGTTTCTGACGACTGCAAAACGTTATGAAACTGCTATCTCATCTTTTCAGTTACTATTTCATTTTAACATTTCTAACATTATTCATCTTTCTTCAAGCTACATCAGCTGGTAAGTAATTTCTACAAATATTTCTTCTGAAATTACAATTTTGGTGTTTTCTCTTTTTTTATATGCAATTTTTAAATATTATTTTCGGTGGGGTGAGGTCGGGGAATTAGCTACTGGTTAATTAATGTGTGGGTGTGTATAGTCACCATATATGTATGCGTATATTATATGATGTATGTGTATTCTTTACCTTCGCTATATATATATATATGTATGTATGTATGTATGTATGTATGTGTGTGTATATATATATATATATATATAAAGAACGATGGATTGAAAATCAGTAGACCACCGGATTATAATGTTTGCGGTAATTCCGTCTTTCAAAATTCTGAGTTCAAACCTCGTTTAAGGTTGACTTAGCCTTTCCATCGCACTGGGTTCGATTAAATAAAATACTACTGAAGTACCGGTTTCGATTTCCTCGATCGTTCCATTCCCATCTAATATGTGATGTGGAATATTTTATTTCTCACTGCGATGTTCATTTTCCTATCTTTTAGATTGTTTCATGCCACCATATGAAGGATTTTGCCATTGTCCATTAATATAATTTAACTGGATAGAATTTATGAAATTCTATTTTATGTTCTGTAAGTTGTGTGTGTGTGTGCATAACAATGTGTTGTATGGTAGTTTCCTTTTAATTCTTTAATGTACTGTATATTATATACACACACAGTTAGATTATGTTCCACTTATATTTACACACACATTTATACATGTTACAGTTGTGATATGTGATGTCCGTATTATTTAGATATTTAAAACATCGCTTTGTGAAATATTTGTAAATTTGTATTATTTTATGGCTCTTACTCTCGACATAATATTTTTCTGTTTATTTTATAAGTTTTCCATAAATAGAAATGTATTGTTAATATTAGAATTGAAAGGAAATCGCAACCATGTGATCAATATTTTATTTCTGAATTTACTGATTATGTTGCCAAAATACAAGTGTGATTTTATATGCATAATATGTATGTATGTGTGTGTGTCTGTGTGTATGCGCGCACGCACACATACATACATATATATATATATATATATATATATACACACACACACACATATACATATATATTCTTATTCTTTTATAGTTACACCCGATTGTGATTCGAATAAATTCAACTGCGGGGACGGGACGTGTATTGCGTTGAATGCATTATGTGACAGCTTCGAAGACTGTGATAATGGATCGGACGAACACAATTGTTGTGAGTAACATTTATTTCCATTCATTTTTCTCTTTTACTTCCACCACCAGCGCTACTGACATCATCATCACTACTACTGACATCATCACCTTACCTCCGTCACCACCACTACTATCATCATCATTATCACCACATCACAGACTCTTTAGGTGATGTCTTGATCTGTCAGAAATAGCAGTCATAATTTCTTCTGAAAACCAGATAGGATGGTCATAGCTGGAATGTTTTACTTTCAAGGGTTGAGCTGAATTTTTATTACGCGTTAACAAAGCTTCTATTGCCGCTCGAACTGCTAATAACAGTAGCCAAACATCCTCAAATTACACTCTTCTATCTTAAATTGGATAGAGTAAATCGTTAATTAAGACTTGATTTTATTTTTATTGATGACTTTGTACTAATTAAATTGCCATATGCATGCACACTTACTCTTAGAGGTATGTATGTATGTATATGTGTATATATATATATGTATGTATGTACATAAACATGTACGATGTGTACATGCAGTTGTATGCACAACTACGTAAACATGTCTAATCTACATGCTTGCCAGATTTCGGCGGTTTTCGCTCGAACGAATGCATTCCAGTAGTGACCACCTCGCTTTTTTCCAGAATCCTTTTTTAAACGGCTGGGCTACTATTTCTAGCAGGTCGAGTGACAACATTCGGACTCCCGGTGTAATTATGATAATTTTGCTTTATTAATTACCATGAATATTTTGAAAATGTAAAAAAAAAAAAAAGATGCTGCACAGATATTGATGAACTGTCGTCCTTTGGTGAAAACTTGCGGTTCCATTGATTTTTATGTTGCGTATTATTAGATCATCGTTTTATATTAAATGATTTGGTAAGGAATTGAGTTATTGATGCTTCATTCAAAACATTACATTAAAGCTTGTCTTTAATTAGAATTAACTAATTGATTTGAGATGAAAGACAGAAACACCAAACGAAATGCAATCAAGATTCGGTGGTAATTGCTCTTTTCATGTTCTACATAAATACATCGATATATTTTCCTTTTTTCTTTTTAGATTACTATGACCAGACATAAACAATTTAATTTTTGTTGGGAAGGGTCTGTAGACGGCAGGTTATTTCTGACTACCCCCTGTAAACCATGGGATGACAAAATTTACCAAGACAGAATTTGGGGACCTAAAATAATCAGTGCCCCTCTTACTTCAAACTAATGTTATAAACATTTCTACCACCTCACTACCACTTTTATTGGGTTCATTACAAAGAAATGGAACCGTTAAAAAACTTAACTGTGAAAATTCACCTTGTCCCTACTTCAACATGGCAAATACACTCACAATTTTTATAGCTTAATGTCTTCACATTTCAGAACTTTATAGTCGTTTAATACAAATAATGAAATCTTATTTTCGGCTGTAATAGTTCCCACGGGTTGAGGTGACGAACCGGTCTCTGTCAGCACCCAACTGACACCATTTTCACTCCACACTTCTGAGGTTAAGAGAAGTTGTCACTGTTACTAGTCTCATTCATCTCTTCTTCCTATAACAATCTATGTTTATTTATTACTTTATCAGTATTCTATTTTTTTATTTTTTTATCTATTTTATTCTGCTTTATTCCTATTGTTTATGTAATAAACTTAATTACCAACTTGATCTTTTTAGTTAAATATCTAATTAACAAAATCCTTGAGCTCCTTGAAACATTTTATCATCGTCATCTGATATACGAAATGTTAGGAAAAGTCCAAGTTGTTCCAGAACTGGTCTTGTTAAATAATCCACTCTCTTCCATTGATCATTTCTATCTACTTTGACTTATTCTTTTTTAAAAACATCCTTCAAAACAAGATATTCAAAATAAACTTCAAAATATGATTTCACTCACACACACAGAATTGTCAATTAAGATCTGATTTTGTACTATTTTGCATCATTTAACAATCGACCCTTCAGATCAATCATAACAGGATTAGGGTCTTGTAGTGATATATTTCCCTATCTGATTGAATGAGTTTAATATATAATCAGAAATAACCTTGTATCCAGTGTGTATGCATGTGTTATAAACAAATTTCATATTTTCACAAACATTTTGTGTGTGTGTGTTTACAAGAAGTTTGTACATGTTGGAAAGACTCAGCTTTGAATAACTATGATTCCCTTTTTATTCTCTTAATTGCTTTCCCTATTAGTGTGATACTAGCAACTCCTTGCACACATCATAAGAAATTGCCAGAGTTTCACCCCATCACTGGCTCATTCAGTATGAAGCAGCCAGTTTTCTCATTGTACCAAGACATCGACTTACCTATTGTATTTGATTCTTGATCAGTTGTTTTAATCAATAATTAAAACAATCTAGATATTAGAGTAACAGAGCTCAAGGTCCTTGAGTTCTGTTTTAATGCAATATTTTGAGTTTTTGGTAAACATCTGAAGGTGTAGACGATGGTAGCTTGTATCTTGGTTATGTTACTAATAGTTGTTCTATCTTTGAGGATTTTGTTCTCTGGTGAACAGCATAACAACCAGGACCTAAGCATGAGCCTTCAATGCATAAAATCATTTAGGTATAGATGTGTGTGTGTGTGTGTGTGTGTGTGTGTGTATAGGTAAAAAAACAAGGAGTGTGTTGTGTTACATGAATAATATTTTCAGAAGTCAAACTCATATATATCAGAAGACTCATCAAACCAAGTGAAATTGTAGTCGTGGCTGGTGCCAGAACATGTAAAATGTTGGTGACATGTAAAAGATGCATAATAAAGAAATTCACTTCAAACCACATGGTTTGGGATTTAATTCCATTCCATTGCACATTGGGTGTCCTGTTATTGTTCCAGAATTACCAAAGCCTTGTCAGTGCTTTATTAGACAGAAAGCGGAAGGAAGCCAGGTGTGTGTTTGTGTTTGCTTGTCGTAATATCACATAATATTTGTGAATGAGGACCACTGACCTATACCTGGCCACTCAGTTGCTATCTTCTACGTAAAGGTTTCTGGTCATTGTGCTGTTCGAATATTTAGAGGGAATTTTACCTTACTTTGGTATGGGTGAGAGTTGGTTGCAGAAAATGCATCTGGCTGTAGAAAACCCACCTCAACAAATTTTGTCAAATCCTGCAAGCATGGAAAAGTGGACATTAAAACAATGATGTATATATACAAATGAATGTTTTCATATATGTGTGTGTGTGTGTAGGTTGATATATATACATATGCGTGTATATATGTATGTGTGTGTTTGTATGTACACATGCACACAAGGTTTGCATTCTATTGTACTTTTTTGAAACATGGACATCTCAAGTTGCTTGAGCACTTTCGTCAAAAATGTTTGAAACATATACTCAACATCAAGTGGCAAAGTGAAGCACTTGACACAGAAGTCCTTGCAAAGACTAGATGCACAAGGTGTGAGCTGCTCATCATATCAAAATGTGTTAGGCAGGCCATGTTGTGCACATGGAAGTTAAAAGAACTGCAAGGCAGTAGTTCTGTGGTGAGCTGCAAATTGGAAAGTGTTTGCTGCATGAAAAAGGTATAAAGACTGCATAGAAAACAAACCTGAATGAAGTATGAATAAATGGGAAGAACTGGGACGAAGTAGTTTTGGAAAGAGGTGAATCGAGGAAACACAAGGAAAAGATGGGAAACATTTGAAGATGGTTCCCTTCAGCACCAAAGACTAAAGCATTTGCTTGAGAAGGACTCTCATCAAAACCTCAATTAGAACAAAGTACATGTGAAATGTGTGGTCATGTACTCCTTTCCAAGGCTGGGTATGTTACTCATTTGAAGTCTCATGAAAGATCAACCATATGCAACATCCTCTCTCCTCGACCACGTAATTCATCATGTGTACTATGGGAAAAAGTTTGTAGGTTGAGTTCATATCTGAAAGGACATGGTGGTTCACAAAGTTCAGATCCCATAAAGTAACCCAATCACTCCAGTGATTGGGTTACTTTATGCTGCAAGATTGACCAGTCATCTGAGAGGTCGTTGATGGAAAGTCAGAAATGCTATTCACAAGAAAGCGCTGAGAGAGAGCAATCATTTCTGAAAATGGGAGCAATCACTATGTGTATGCACATGTGTGTGTGTGTGTGTGAAAACAGATTAACTTGCATTGCATTGTGAACCAACATGGGTATATGTATATGTGTGTGTGTGTGTATTCCTATGTGCACTCATATCCATCATCATAATCATCATCGTGTCTACATACTTAATGGAACTTTACTCTTTTCTGGCATCTGGAACATGAAAATAGCTACATTCTAATGAATCCTACAACGGATTAATTATATATATGTGTATTTGTCAATTTTATGCTTCCATTTTCCTTTCTAATGGACTTCCCTCTGTTTCTGAAGAAGAGCATTGCTCGAAATGTTAAATCATCATGTTGTTTTTTGGGGTTTGTTCTTTTTTGGGATTATGTGTGTAGATATATATATATATATATGTATATGTATATAAGTGTATATATGTATATAAGTGTATATATATATGTGTGTGTATATATATATATATATATGCGTATATATGTATATAAGTGTATATATATATATATGTGTATATATGTATATAAGTATATGTATATATATATATATATATATGTATGTATAATATATTTCTAGAGTTGTGTGGTCATACTACTAAGCACTTTACAGAGGTTTACTGTGTATGTTTTCTTATATCTCCAATACTAGAAGGATTTGAAATTGTTCTCAATAAGACCCGACCTACAGGTATCTTACCACCTCACTCTTTTCTATTCAAACACCAACCACACAAGGTGTGTGCAGGGTGCATTTTTCATGACCTCAGCTTTAGAGAGATATCCTTATCAGCAGTCCAGTTTGGCATAATGTTTTGTCTGCTTCATTGGGTGTGTTGTATACACAGCAACTGTATAGAGTAACAGCTATTGGCCTAATATATATAATGGACTGAAAAGAGAGGAATATTGGAGAGCAATGACAGCACGTTATCTAGAAATGAGTAAGGTGGGGGAGTGTCTAAGTGTAGAAGTACTCAAAAACCTAAGACATTGAGCTTAATATTTGTGAAACAAGTTTAAGGTTAATTTATTTACTTATGAGGTGACTCAATGCTAAGAGTAGAATTAAATATATTTTAAACTTGCTTTTCTCTGGGACCTCAAGTTTCACCTAGTAGTTTAGTCAGCCATTGCTTGTTTGGCCTGTTTTATTAAGTGGAATACATATCTATCTATTCTATCTATCTATCTATCTATCTCTATATATATACAAGCATATATATGTGTATGCATAAATATATATATATATATATATGCATACACATATATATGCTTGTATATATATAGAGCGAGAAGGAAGAAAACTGAATATATAAAGCAAAGTATGTACACACACACATACACATACACAGATACATTATCTGGGAATAGGGATGGGGTTTCATATGGACCTAAAATTTTGTAGGCAAACACTTTTCTATTGGCCCAAAACTCTGGGTACTTAACCCTTTAGCATTTAAACTAACAGTATCTGGCCAAAGTGTTTTCCCTGTATTATGTTTAAACTAGTCAGATCCAGCCTCTCACACATACTCCACAATGTTAATTTAAAAATAGTCACCACATCAAAATCCGAAAGTCATGAGATGATGCATTATGTGAATGCTAAAGGGTTAAGGAACTTCTGTAGTGTTCTGAGATGTGTGTATGGGCATGAGTGTAATGGGGTGCCCAGTTGCGTATTCTAATTACACATAGAAATGTCTTTTATCAGGCATAATTTTTGTAGGTGCATAAATCATTAAAATTGATGGCTGGAGTGGGCAGCTGCTTTTGATTTCAAAACCAGACAAAGATTTGAACTTTGTGGAATGGGCACAAGTCTTGTATGTACATGTGTGTGTGTGTGTATATATATATATGTATATATATATATATATATATATGTATATATATATATATATATGTATATGTATATGTATATATATATATATATATATATGTATATATATGTATATGTATATGTATATGTATATATATATATGTATATATATATATATATATATATATATGTATATATATATATATATGTATATATATATATATGTATAGGAACACACACACACATCATCATCATCATCATTTTAACTTCTGCTTTCCATGCTGGCATGGGTTAGATGGTTTGACAGGGAACCGGTGAAGGGTTGTGTTGAGCTTGAATGTCATCCTTAGCATGGTTTCTATGGTTGGATACCATTCCTAATGCCAACCACTTTGTGTGTGTGTGTGTGTGTATATAACAGATTTTCAGTTTCCATCCTCTTGATTCACTCATAGGGCATTGGTTGGCTAAGGGCTTATTGCAGAAGACACTTACCCAAGTTGCCACTCAATGGGACTGAACCTGAAACTACATGGTTTGGAAGCAAGCTTTTTAGCCACAAAGCCATGCCATACAATGCACCTGTGTTCACTAATGTGGTTGGTATTGGAGACCTGCAACTGTAAATGATTGTCGACTTTGATTATGATGATCTGTTCAACAAGTAGCATGGAAAAGAGACATAAAATGAATATTGATATGTTTGCTTTCCCTGCTAGCATAGCTGGAACAGGTTGTCCCAATCCAAGTCAAGTGCTTATTTGGGTTGACTGACCCCTTGATTGGGTTAATGAATGATGCCTTTCTTAACACCAATCACATTACAAAATGCACAGGGGCGTTTTATGAAATCGTCACTCAAGAGGTTGTCAAGAAGACTAAAGGGTCCTCTTGATCCATGTTGTGTCTGTTTTCTGATTTTACAATAAGAAAACTGCTTTCCTGCATATTATAAGAGATGAAATGGGTTGATTGGAAGGGCATCTGGCCATATGATACTGCATTAGAAAACCAGTCCAACACATACCATTATGATAATAGTAAAACAATGATATATCAGATACATAGGTGTGTGTGTGTGTAAGCGACACCTAAAAGCACCCCACTCTTTAAAGCGGTTGACATTAGGAAGAGCATTCCAGCCATAGAAACCCTGCCAAATCAGACTGGAGTCTGGTGCAGCCTCCCAGCTTGCCAGCCCCTGGTCACACCATCCAACCCCTGCCAGCATGGACAATGGATGTGAAATGATGATGATGATATAGGTGTGGTAAGAAGTTTGATTTCCAACCACATGGTTCTGGGTTTAGTCCCACTGCATGGCACCCTGGGCAAGTAGCTTCTACTGTAACCCCTGACCGACTATAGTGGATTTTGAAGCTGGAAACTGATTGAAGCCTCTCGTGAGCGTGTGTGTGTTAATGCTTTCTTGCCTTGACAACGTTTGATAATTGTAAACTGGTGTCACCTTTATGCAAGTGGTATTTTTCGTTTCCAATCATCCAGTGTCTGGTAATGGGGAAATATTACTTTACTTGGAAAGAGATGAGTATTGACATGTAGGGCATGCGGCCGTAGAAAGTCTGCCTTAAATTCAGTCTGATCCATGCGAGCATGGGAAAGTGGACGTAAGTAGATGTTAGATGATGATGTAGTTCACCCCATGCCAGCAGAGGAAACAGACGTTGATGATATATGTATACGCACAATGTATATTTCATTCCTATTATAGTCAGGCACAAGGCCTGGAATTTTGGAAGAAGAGACTAGTTGATTACATTGACCCAGTGTTCAACTGGTACTTATTTCTTCGAACCCGGAAGGGATAAAAGACAAAGGAAATGCCACAAAGCATTTTGCTCGGCGTGCTAACCATTCTGCCAGCCCGCTGCCTTACACACGTATACAGGCACAATCTGTTTATCTTTTACTTGTTTCAGTTATTAGACTGCGGCTATACTCGAGCACTGCCCTGAAGTATTTTAGTCGAACGTATATCGACATATATCTATATATTATATAATTTTTTTAAAATCTTTTAATGAGAGGGGAAAGTAATAGCTATGACCTTCTCATAGCGTCTTCGACATTTAGTGGGAGGAAGATGGCCTCAAACCGAATAAACCTGAAAGGCACCGAGGGAGCAGGTGATAGTATTAAAGTTAGCCTTAGATTTAATCTGAAATCACTGGAAGTGATAATCATATACCTGTTTAATTTATATATCGTATATTTTATTATTCTGTCTATCATGTGTATATTATATATAAAGGTGTGTATGTATATACATATAGAGATAAATACGTTCATTCATACTCATAAATGCACACACACAAATGTGTGCGCGCGTAGATTAGATATATATTTATATCTAATCTAGACAGAGATTTGTTTTATGTTATAATAAAAACAATTGTACATTATATATATATGTATATATATATACACACACACATGCACGGAGGATTGGTGTTAATATATGTATATTTAGAGAAATTTAAAAAATAAAAGGAATCTTGTTCCCTTGAAATATTCATCAATAAATCTCGCGGATTATTTCTGACTATTTTTCTGTGCGCGCAATTTCAAGAGCGAAATGTTAGTAGTAACGTATGATAGAATTCGGTCAGGTTTGCTGCGTTTTGATTGGCTGAAACATATGAGCTGAGTAAATATCAACCAATGAAAGCATCTCACCATTTTTGTCACCTTACAACTCGTGGGAAGTGAGACATGTTTCTCAAAAATTCTTCACATATCTTCTGTCATTTTTGCCAACAAAATGTTATTGTGTTTAGTGGAGGGTTTTCTAAAAACATCTTTCAGTTATTAATTTTCCTTTTTTTTTTCTTTTTTCAATAAAATGCACTCCTTCCATGTGTTGTGAATTTGAAACGTATTTTGACAACGACTTGTTTACTGACACAAAAATGAAAACCAAATAAAGAAAATAGTTTTGTTGTTGGTGTTGTCATAATCTGAGGGCAACCGGTTAGAACGGCTGACAAAAAAAATGCCCTGTAATATTTAATTACGTGTCTTTTATAATGTTGCCAGTCTCATCTGGTTTGATTTTCGTCTTTCCCTGCTGCTGACCTATCCTTAAAATTTAGCAGTCATTAAGAGAAGCGGCCGTCGTAGACGAAATTATTATCTAATTTTACTTTTTAAGTTCAAATCTCTCTGAAGTTATCTTTCATCCTCTTGAGATCGATAAAATAGATCGCAGTCCTATACTGGGTCCAAACAAGTCCCTTATGTTTCCAAAAAGGAAAGGACACTTACAGAAAACATTTTTATGTAACAAAACTAACAATAATTAAAATTTAATTGCTTGGGCAATTAAGAGAATTAATTAAAAGAGTTAATGCTTTGATTTCGCATTTCTGAAATGAAATGAAATAGCTTTTAATCTCATTGTTACGCCAGATTGAGAGAATCGTTAGATAATCGGACAAAATGCCTTACTTAAATTCTTCCGGCTCTACATTCTTGGTTCAATTCTCGCCGAAGTCAACTTTACCTTTCATCCCGCTTTCTCTCAGAATTACTGGCTTTGTACCTAAATTACAAATTATTACATGAATGAGCTGGATGAGAAAGTCTTGACATATTTAATTCGCCTGTTTAGATCCTGTTAAAGTCAATGTCTTTGGTCTTCTCAGGGGTCGATTAAATGAATTCAGGTTAAATTTGACTAATCCTTCTGACAAACTCGGGGCTGAGAAATGGATTTTTCCAAACTACTCATGTTTAGGTCTTCAAAAAATGGCAAAAATAATATATCGTATTTTATCATTGTTACTGAAGCTTAGACCTCGTCCATACTTGTTTGATTTCATTAAAGTGTTTAGTTCTGTTGTTTAGGATTAGGGAAAACCAAAGAAAACTAACCTACAAATAATACCTGTAAAACATTGAGTACTAATTCGGAACAGAAGGCGCTGATTTATATAACTTTCATTGTAAATCTTTCTCAAATATATTTGTTTCTCCATGTAATTTAAATTGCAACATGTTTTATTTTCATCATCATCGTCGTCGTCGTTTAACGTCCGCTTTCCATGCTAGCATGGGTTGGACGATTTGACTGATGACTGGCAAGCCAGAAGGCTACACCAGGCTCCAATCTGATTTGGCAGAGTTTCTACAGCTGGATGCCTTTCTTAACGCCAACCACTCCGAGTGTGTAGTGGGTGCTTTTACGTGCCACCGGCACGGAATTAGCTGATAATAATTAAGCTTTTTTTCTAAGTTTAAATCTCTGTATGTAACATCATTTAGTTGGCTTTGGTTTAAACTAATTGAAAGATGCAACAGTGAATCTCCAGATGGTTTAGTTTTTTGGTGATGGCTATCACCTTGATTTGTGTTCATATTACTGTTAAAAATAGTTGAATCCCTAAGTATGTTGTGTTGTAATAACCTCGTATAGTGCTGTTTCATTCAGTGAGACAATTTTTATTAAGAATGTATCTAGTGTTAACTGAGGTATTAATATTTATTTGCTTTGTCTGTTTTATCTCTGTTAACAAGGATCAGACGGTACTTTGTGCATAGATTCTGAGTTGAGCTAGTTTTACATTATAATTACTTTTAGAAATCTTGTTTTCAGTAAATTTTCGTTTGTTTGTAAAATAGTGTCTAAAGCACTAGTTTCATCTCTATTTCTAGTTTCCTACTAAAAGTAGTCTGTTAGCACACTAATTGTTCTCATTAATTTTCCCCTTTGCTAAATTCTCCATACAGGAGAACATCCTATTTTTCAATTGCCTTTTGTTTGACAAATATAAGCATAGAATAACTTCAGTTTTGTCATGTGCCATATTGTTAATTACCTTAATTTATTGATAGTTCTTTTAGGATGAGTTCAGTCCTTGCCTGTTGTATGAAAGGTGTTTCTAAGCCTGGATGAAGAGATTGGTATATCAGTTTGATTGTTCTCAATGGAATATTTGAGACTAGAGAAACCACCTGGAACCTAGTCTCTTGATGATAATCAACGGTGTTGATGGATGCGGTTTCTATAACTTGACTCATCACCAGTGTATTTTGAAAACTCATGCTGAGCTTAAAATCTGTTCATGCTTTGTTAAAGTAATTCATGTTTTAAGTCCTTCACTCTGAATGCTGTGAGCAGTATTGTATGATAACAAGAAGTTGGTAAGACACTGGCTAAACTTGGTTTTTTGCCTCTCTCTTCATACAGAAGGATTTTTTTTTTTTTTTTTTTTTTTTTCTTCAGTATCTGAACTGAAACTTATTGAAATAGAGTGAATTGTCCATGTTGACAAAACCCATAACAACATAGAACAGTAGTTTCCTGAGAGAGAAATTATCATATAGATGGTATTTAGGGTAAACAACACAGTTTCAGATTGACTGTTGCAACATGATTATAAAAACATACACTAAGAATTTCTCAATAATGCTGAATAGGGGAGATAACAATGTTCGCCCTTGTAGTTGTTTCTCTCAGCACTGTTTTGAAGAAGTTGGTATCTAACACAATCTTCTGTTGTAATAATTTGTTTTCTCATGATTATAACCTAACAATCATTTATTCAGTTGGTAAAAAGACTCTCATCACTTATAGACTCAATGTTTTATTTTCATCAAGAAATAAGTGCATATGCTGTGCACCAATTTTCCCTTTTACAGCAATTGAAGATTCTCTCAGTTTTCATCATCTTCTAGATAAAATTTAGTCATTTCTATATTAAAAGTAATTTATTTAGACAACAATTAAAAAGTTTATTTGTTTATTTACAGTTAACGCAACGTGTGGGCCCACAGAGTCTTCTTGTGACAATGGACAGTGCATTCCGCAAAAATGGGTTTGTGATGAAGAAATAGATTGTAATGACAGATCTGATGAGAACCCTAAAACCTGCGGTGAGTACAGTTTTATGAGTTAACAGAATTTGATGTCTAAGAAAGATATCGGAAGAAGTGATGAGGTTTGATCCTAAGATATTAACGTCTGTACACTGATATGCTGTACTATCTTAAGATTCATGCACATGTATATATACATATATCATCATCATCATCGTCGTCATCGTCGTTTAACGTCCGCTTTCCATGCTAGCATGGGTTGGACGATTTGACTGAGGACTGGTGAAACCAGATGGCTACACTAAGCGCCAATCTGATCTAGCAGTGTTTCTACAGCTGGATGCCCTTCCTAACGCCAACCACTCCGAGAGTGTAGTGGGTGCTTTTACGTGCCACCGGCACGAGGGGCAGTCAGGCGGTAAATACAAACTGTTTGTGTTGATAACAAAGAATATATTGAGTTCTGCAAGCTAAGGAACCTCATCACGACTGATTGATCTGCTGAAGATTTTTTGTTTCACTCTTTAAAAAGAAAAACTTGCTACACTGTGTCTCGGATGCAGAGGAACGTATGATGGACACCGCTGAAACATACTTGATCTGTTGGATCTGGGCTGAGCTGGGGGCAAGATAAACAGCAACAAACTAAATAAGTATCAACTTTATATTTTCTGTACAAAAGCTGAACTCGTTACTTTTCTTTTGATTTTTTAGCTGAACGAAAATGTCCAGATGATCATTTTTCTTGTGAAAATGGTTTGTGTATCACAGTTGACTGGCTATGTGATGGACAAAACGATTGCCCGAATGGATTGGATGAAAAAAACTGTGGTATGTATTAACGTTTTCTGATATTTCTGTCCTCAACCTAGCAAAAACATAATTACAGTGCTTGTCCCAGCTGTTAAAGCCCTAACCCTCTACCCACAATGCAATATTGCTCCCATATCTGAAATTGTGTTGCTGCTATACATCCCTAGCTGTGACCCCTCACTGCCTCCTTTTCTACCACTTCTACAGTGACCTCAGGATCTCTTCTCCCATATTATGTGCATATCCAACCCCAAGCTCCACTTACTGCTACACCTAATCTTTTTTTCTTCTCCATAATGCCATCCCACTTTAATTCTCTCCCAGTCCAAGATTTTCCTGCAGCAATTTGCAATTATTTTGGAGGATGATGAACTGTGGCAATCTCTCCTATATCATAGAGTAGGTCATGGTTACCACCATTACCACCATTTGAAACCAACAAAAAACACTTTTTTTATTCAAATTGTTTCTGTCTGTCTATCTAACTATATATATATAGTGTATATTTATAGAGAGAGAGAAATGTATGTACTATTCATGTACCTATCTACCTGTCTACATCTCTGTTTGTCTTCAACTTACAAATTGTTTTCACTTCTCCAGTTCAAGACAAGTGTCTTGCGAAGGAATTCCGCTGTAGCAATGGTGACTGTATCAACAATGGATGGGTTTGTGATGGAGAAAATGATTGTGTAGATGAGTCAGATGAAAAGGGCTGCGGTGAGTTTTCACTATTTTCATAAAATACTTAAAAATTGTGTTTTTCTGTAATTTTATATTTCTGTCATCCAAAAATAGACATCTTACACCTTGGTCAAGTGTCCACTACTTCAGCCTTAGGCTGACCAATTTCCTTATGAGCAGAATTTGGTGGATGGAAATTGTGCAGAAGAGACCAGTGTGTGCGTGCGTGCGTGCACACACACACACACACACACAGTCCATCTTCCAATGTGACAGAGATTGAATAGTTTGATAGGATCTGATGAGTAGAAGGACTGCATTATGCTTCAGTATTTGTTTTGGCATAATTTCTTTGAATGGATGACTTTCCTAACACCAATATGTGTGTGTGTGTATTAATTTTTACTATTTATAAAGAAAAGTTTGTGATTTCAGACTTTTGGCTCCCTACTTGTCATCAGACTGATGATGGCTGCAAAGCCAAAACTCTGAAGATACGGTCAATCTTTTCTGTGTAAAAATTAATATGTACACTACTAATAAATATTGAGTACTCCTTCAGAGATACTGGGCTCCGTATGATCAGTTAAACTATTGACAGCAGGCTCCAGCATGGCCACTCACAGTCCAGTGACTAAAATTGGTAAATAGATGACAGTGTCTATTATTTTTGCTGTTAAAAAAAAAGTTACAACCTGAAACTGCTGAGCAGCCTTTCGTTGGTTTTTACAAACTGAGTCCAGATTCCGATTCAGTCAGCTTTACTGTTCATCCTTTCAAGGACAATAAAACAAGTACCAGTTGAGTACTGGGCTCAGTATAATTAACTTACTCCCTTCCCTTACAATTGCTGACCTTGTGCTAAAATTAGAAGCCATTATTACAGACCTGATATTTTCCTTCTTTTCAGAACCTCGTACATGCCAGCCTGACGAATTTGAGTGTGACACTCATACTTGTATAAATCCAAGCTGGATATGTGATGGGGACGGAGACTGTTCTGACAATACGGATGAAAATAACTGTACTACAATCAGCAATGAATGTACAAGTCTAGATTTTATTTGCAAAAATGAAATTTGTATCACTAAATCCTGGAAGTGTGATGGTGATGAGGACTGTCTAGATGGAAGTGATGAGGTCGATTGTAAGTATTTTCACTGAAATTTTTGTTTTGAGGGTTTGGGGTTGAAGCAATAGTCTGTGGTTTTTGCTGCAAGGGTCAGGTAGGCTTATATGGAGGTGACATTAGATCAGTCAATCTGAAGAACAGAAACTGTTGCAGTGGAAAAGAGAAAGAGTGAGTAAAGTAATTAGAACAAATTAGGATCCGTGTCATCGAAAAATCTGACAAAATTATAGTAAATTACTTTATTACACATAAGTATATTAACTTACTTTTCTGATCTTGCTGTTCTGAATATAGTTACATTCTTGGAACGGGGAAAATAAAAATAACATTTAGTTTTTGTGCTGTAATGCACACGCATAATTTTTAGGGAAAATTTCATATTATACCTGAATAATCACTTTGTGTGTGCACATATATATATTGATGGCAGTGTTTGTGTGTATATTGACTTATAGAGAGTAATTAAATGTTGAGCATCTCGTATTCATTTCAGGTACGCACACCTGTGATAATGACCATTTTCTTTGTGAAGAATCAAAAGAATGTCTTCATAAACTACTTAAATGTGATGGTTCTGTTGATTGCGAAAGCGGTTCTGATGAAAAAGATTGTGGTGAGTTGCTTTTTCTCCTTTTTGATTTTGCAAATTCAATTTGTTAAACTCTGCTGCTCATATTTCACTCTCTTCATCTTGTGACATTTTCTTCTCATTTATTCCTTCTCCATTCTGCTTTCTCTCTTGTTCATCAACTTAACCACTTCTTGCTACAATAACCCTCTACTTATATATATATATATATATATATATATATATATATATATATATATGTGTGTGAATGAATGATTATTTTACATCTGTTGTTTCCATGCTGGTGTAGTTTAGACAAGTATCAAACATCATTTCATTACCATGTTGATTCCTCTCATTACACACAGTATTATCCAACTGAATATAAACTGTCCAATACTGTTGTTCTGTATGTCATTATGGCAGAACACCTATTTGTGATAACAGTATATTGTTGTTATTGAAAGTTCCATGCTAAATAGCTCAGCTGTGTGACTCACAGTCAGGCGTATTTAGTCATATTGATTTCAAATTTTGGCACAAAACCAGCAATTTTGGGGAGGGGATGAATCAATTACATTGAACCAGTATATAACTGGTACTTGTTTTATCAACCTCAAATGGCAAAGTCAACCTTAGCAGAATTTGAACTCTGAACTTAAAGACAGACGAAATACCACTAAGGATTCTGCCAGTTTGCTGCCTTAAGGCATATTTCATAATATTAATTTATTAAATATAATTACATTATACAATGTATTAACCACCTTCACTTTTGTTTGTGCAACCACTTGGAAAGTAGAATAACATGCAACAATGAATAAATGGTGTCTCAGAACTGTGAGAGCAATTAAGTGAAATGATATTGATTCAAACTTGTGTGTGTGTGAGTTACTAGTCAAGTTTTGCATTTGTTTCTTTATTATGTGTCTTTATTGTTTGTACCCATTCCTTAAATATATAGATATATATAGAGAGTTAAACACATATACATGCACACACGTTTTCGTGTTCATGGCTAATTATCCAATCTAATGATGACCATCTTCTGCTTCATTTGTGGATCCTGTCATCACTGTACATCCCAGTCCTTAATTCACAGCTTCTGTCACAGGTGGGGCATGGTTGAAGAGTCCAGCCATGTGTCTTCTGATAAGGCTGCATCTGCTTCTTTTCCATATTTTCAACACTTCTTTTCTGGCAATGACTTTTAGACTTTTGAAAGCTTGGTTGGTTGGTGTGTGTGTGTGTGTGTGTGTGTATGGCTATTAAAACAAAAATGTATTTCTTAAGTAATTGCTTGTTTCTTGTTTTATTCTATCTTGGAATTTTGAATTTCCTTTTAGGCTCCTCGGGAAATACATGTACAGATAGAACATTTGATTGTTATGGTGATAAAAAGAAATGTATTCCATGGAATAAAGTGTGTGATTTCCGTAATGATTGTGGCAACTGGCAAGATGAAAATGATGAATTATGTCAGGGTAAGTTATTTTGACTCAGCAAATTCTTTTATTTGACCCAACAATACAGACAGCACCTCCTCATGGTTTCTTCACATCTCAATTGTTTATTGTCGTTTAGATTCAATAGAATTCAGCTAATCTCAATCAAGATAACCAACATCTAAAATATATTTTATTTTTACAGAAAAATACCCCTGCAAAGATGATAATGGTGGATGTCAACAACAGTGCATTTCTTTGCGTCATATGCACCGCTGTGATTGTTTGGCTGGTTATAAGCTTGTTGGCAACTCCTCTTGTCAGGGTAGGTCTTGTTGCTATGATGGTTTGCTTTCAACCCTGCTTTCTCTATAATGTATATTTATATAGTCTGAAGACAGAGGAATGAAACTCTGTGTGTCGAGATAAATATATAACAGAATGTTTCGTATTGCTACTGATCATACCACAAACTCTAATTTCACTTCTACAATAAATGTCTAGATTCTACTTTTAATGTCGGGTACTTTTCCTTGTAGTAAACTTAAATGTGCATATAAACGTGTGTGTGTGTGTGTTCATCCATTTAACATCCATTTTTACATGTTTGCATGGGTTGGATGGAATTTATTGAGGCAGATTTTCTGCAACCAGATACTCTTCCTGTTGCCAGCCCTTGCCTGTTTCCAAGTAAGGTAGTATTTCCCCATGGATGAGCATGTTTTTGCCGAATGTTGAAAATGAATGACATGACTAGTAAGACTAACGTTCATCTACCAAGCATTGTCAAGACAAGGAGAGACAAACATACGCATACATACATACATACATACATACATATGTATGACAGACTTCTTTCTGTTTCTGTTGACCAAATCCATGTTCAAGTTTTTGGTTGGCCTGGGGCTATAGTAGAAGAAATTTGCTGAAGGTACCATGCAGTAGGACTGAACCCAAAACTATTTGGTTGGGGAAGCTAACTTTTTAACCACACAGCTACCTGTGTGTGCATGTGTATACACACACACACACACACACACACACACACACACACACACTCACACACACACACACATGTATGTATATAATTGCATATGCTTCCTATTTTAATGTAGCCTTGTTTTTGTTTTTTTCTCTTGTAGATGTAGATGAATGTGAAATCTTTGGAACTTGCTCCCAATTATGTGAAAACCATATTGGCTCCTACAAATGTAGTTGTCTACAAGGTTATGAGCTTCATGATCGAAATTCTTGCAAGACAGTTGGTAAGGATTCAAATATTTTTTTTCATATTGTTACTGTTTATTTCTACATTTATTGTTTATTGAAGCATAAAAATTACTGGTGGGGGGTTTAAGGGGCATAATAATATTTTGTGACACCTCTTTACCCTGAAATGAACTTTTGTCTCCCTTCAGAGCCAACTAAATAAGTATAGACAAAGTATTGGGGGTTGATAGAATCAAGCATATACTCCATGTTGGTGCCCCAGCATGGCCTGCTATTCAATGACTTCAGTAAAAGAATAAAGATATTTGATTTTGATACAGATTTTTAAAGTTATGTTATATGTAGTTATTTTCAATTTTATCCTTTAAAATATTTAATAGTGTAACTTTCATAAATAGATTTTTGAATCTCTTTATATCACATTTAGATGAGGTATAATCATATTTTAAAAATATCTTTGAATTTCAGAAACATTGAAATGTTTTTCTGTTAATATTTGTAGGTCCTCGGCCTTGGTTGATTGTGTCGAATAAGGCTGACGTGCGTAAATTACAGCTTGGAACCCATAAATACAAACTAATACATTCAAAAAGTGACAATGCCATTGCTCTTGACTTTGACTATTCAGAAGGGATGGTTTACTGGACTGACATTACTCAAGAAAAGATTTTGAGGTCAGTTCATTTATGAATCTTGTTTAGTAGATATTCCAAAGTTTGCTAAAACTCTTCATTGACTTGATAGCTACAGACTTGAAAATATTATCAAAGAATCCAAATACTTATTGTTTTTATTGATAAATATTCTTATGTGAAACTGATTCTAATTAATTGCAGAGCTCCATTTGATGCAGATGATGCAGTGAATTCATCGGAAACAGTTATTGGAACTGGCCTGAAACATCCAGATGGCTTGGCTGTTGACTGGATCCACCACAATGTCTACTGGACTGATACAGGATTGACAAAAATTTTTGTAGCAAATAAATCAGGGCATCATGTTAAGACATTGATAGAAGAGGGACTTCGTGAACCAAGGGCTATAGCTGTTGATCCTAAAAGAGGGTAATTTTGTTTATTATTTATTCATTAGTATTAATTATTGTTATTGTTGCCACCACAACCATCATTACCTCTTTATCAACTATTTTGATTATTTCTCAAACCATCCTAATTTCAAAGTGTTTGGCAATTGAGGATTATTTGTTGAACAAGAATGAATTTTGAAAACTTCAAAGCGCTTAGAACAATTTACAGTCTAAAGAATCACAATGAAGAACAGCAGCTGCTCTTATTATTGGTGAGGCTGTTGATGGATTCAAATTAAATAAGACTTATTTATAAAACATAGCTTAAATAACTCAATCATTTTCTGAATTGTTAGACACGGGAAACAAAAAGAGAAAACAAACTAAAATGTTACTTGAAATACCTGAGTTGAAATTTGGAAGTTCATTTAAAAAATTTTGTTTTATAAATGATTGTTTTAGAACTATAAAGAAACATTTTGTCAGTTTTGCCCTGATATTTCCAAAGTTTGCCCAATGTTGATAGCTGCAATGTTTTGTCTGAACATTATTTTAAAAATCTGATATTTTCACAAATTATAATTGAAGAATAATACATTCACAAATGGCAAGTTTCTAAAGATTTGTTATTTGATGGTCAAAGGACAGATTTTGGAAGTTTAGTATCTCAGAAAACCAGTTACTTAGTCATTCTTTAAACCCCATCAACTGAGGCCACTCACCACCCCACCCCTAATCTTAAAATACCTGCTGTATATTTTATGGACCCTCTACTACTTGTGTATTTGATTATTCTGCCTTTTTAGTATCAATTCATGTTGTAACTAATTTTCTAACACAAATTACTTTAAAATAAACGATATTTTGTAATAATGTTTAAATAGTAGATTAAATGTTAAATTTTTTTTCAGTTGGTTTTATTGGACTGATTGGGGATATCCAGCTTCAATTCAAATGTGTGGCATGAATGGAAAACATTCACGAAAAATTGTAGTAAATATACAGTGGCCAAATGGTTTAACAATAGGTAAGGATTGATTTCTAAATACATCTGTTTCTTATCTAAATTTATGTTTGGGCCAGTATTAGCACAGACTGTAATATTGTTTTCACAGGGGAAGACTAAACCGCGGATTAGCATTTTTTAACTCTTTAGCATTTAAACTGATCATATCTGACCCGAATATGCTTTTATTTTTTCATTCTAACCAGCCAGATCCAGCCTGTCACACCTATCCTTCAATACTATTCTAAAAATAGACAATCACATCATCAAAATTTCAAAAGTACAAAATAATGAGTGATTAATTAAAAACAATCTGAATGAAAAAACATTACATTTGACAGAATAACTTGTATGGCTAAAGCATTGTCAGCTATTTGACAAGTCAGAACTTGTGGCTGGTTCATAATCTGTTGCTGGATTTGAGACTCAAAATAAAAGATTAAACAGCATTTCATGCAGCAGTAGGCTGGTTTCACTCTAAACAAATATCTATTCACTATAGAAATCTATTTATCTTCTTTATATAAATATATCAATTTTATTGTCATATAGTTACATAAATCTCCCTTATTTATATAAATCTATTTTCTTTTCACTGCCTGTATACATTTATCATCACATCTGTTTTATCTTTCATATCTAAATATATCTATTTAATCAACAAAAGTTTGCAAAAAAAAAAATCTATTTTATATTTTCTATTTATATAACTCTCTTATCTTAGCTATTTATATCAATCTATTTTATCTTCACTGTCTATAAATATGTAAATAAGTAAATCCGTAATGCAACACATATTATATTTTGGAACAGATTATGAAAATCAAAGATTATATTGGATTGATGCCAAGTTAAGAAAAATTGAAAGCTCTAATCTGAATGGGGGTCAGCGTATAACTATTCTCAGCAGCCGAAGATATATTTTGTTCCCTTTTGCTATAACCGTTTTCGAGGTATGTAATATGGCATCTTTTGTTATATCAGTGGTTCACTTATTTATTTGGCCTCTCTCTCTCTTATATCAGTGGTTCACTTATTTATTTGGCCTCTCTCTCTCTCTTATATATATCATCATCGTTTAACGTCTGCTCTCCATGCTAGCATGGGTTGGACGATTTGACTGAGGTCTGGCGAACCAGATGGCTATGCCAGGCTCCAATCTGATTTGGCAGAGTTTCTACAGCTGGATGCCCTTCCTAACGCCAACCACTCTGAGAGTGTAGTGGGTGCTTTTACGTGTCACTGGCACGAAGGCCAGTCAGGCAGTACTGGCAACGACCATGCTCAAAATGGTGTATTTTATGTGCCACCTGCACAGGAGCCAGTCCTGCGGCACTGGCAACGAACTCGCTCGAATGTCTTTTCACACGCCACCAGCACAAGTGCGAGGAAGGTGATGCTGGTAATGATTACGCTCAAATGGTGTTATTTACTTGCCACTGGCGTGGAAGCCAGACTAATTTTTACAGTTGCACATCATCGTTCCCAATAACCAATGAAGCATGAAATACAAACTGAGGGGTCCTCCATATAATATAGAATCTTAAATAAAATCAGGTCAGTTACAGCTGTTCATCATAGATTTGCTGGGTCATTAAAAACTTGGGGTTAAAAAGCAACAAGGAAGTAGAGAATTGGGCCTGCAATTTTTTTTTTCTCCTCTTTATCAGTTTGGTAAAACTGAAGTAGACAAGTTCATGTTACCTTGCTCAGTAAAACTAAGTCTGATTTGAACTTATGAGCTTGTTGTTAGTAGTCCATCAACTTAATGTTGCATGTGGTGGTTAATTAAATTTGCTTGTTTATTTCATTAGGATACTCTGTATTGGACTGATCGTAACAGTGAATCAATTTGCCAAGCAAATAAATTTACTGGAGAACATTTTGAAAGATTAGGGCTACAACTTCGTGAACCAATGGACTTACATGTCTATCATCATACACGACAACCTTCATGTAAGTAGAGTTAATGCTTAAAACAGTAAAATTGATTTAATTTACAAGATTGGTGAAAAAGTGAATGATGCCTTGTATTGTTTAGTTTGTTTCTATATTTTTTAGGTTCAAATTCTTCTCAGAGTTGTCTTCAACTTTCATTCTTCCAATGTTGATAAATTAAGTACCAGTAATAACTGTGGTTCACTTAACATTTGCTCCAAAATGTATATTTGTGTTTCTAGACTAGAAAATAATGTTTAGTGAAATACATTGCTATTTTTCATTTATTATTTATATTAGAAAATTTTCATAAAATCTTATCTTTTTCTGTTGATGGTAGCCATCTATATTGTATCTTGTTTTTCTTTTCTTTTTTTTTTTATGTTTGTGTGTTTTTTCCCACATGAAGCTACAAGTCACTGTGGCCCCAATAATGGTGGATGTGCACATTTATGTTTGCCTGACCCTCACGACGATGGAGATACAACGTACACATGTGTCTGTGCTGATGGTTATATGTCATTAAGAAACGGACGTGAATGTGTTCACCAAGGTCCTTTTGGTAAGCACACTGCAACCTTATAAAGCTAATCTTCAAAAATGTGAAATATGTCTTTACTATATATGTTTACTAAATTCAATCTGTCTCCCTCATTCTCTTTGTCATACTTTCAAATCTGAGCATAAAGACTAATTTGTAAGGGAGCATGAAGCACATCTGAAATGTGATCATTGATAAAAAGAAAATTAACTTCAAATATAATCATGTTTGATATAATCTGAGAGAGAAACTGTTCCATATATATGTGTGTGTGTGTGTGTGTGTGTGTGTTAGCTCAGGTCACATCTCATTACCTAAAGTTTCAGAGTGGATAAAGATGCTTAGTGGTAAAAGCTCCAGTATGATCATTTTATACATCAAGGATGTATTTCTAATTGAACTGGTGCTCTGTGCACCAACCATCCTGGTTGCTGCCTCTGGTCATGAAACTGTGTGAAGTAGAACATTATATACAGTGTGTGTATATGTGTAAAGGAAGACTCTTCATAGACAATGGTACATTGATGTAATTATCTCAGGGGAAGATATTTTGACCTCTGGTTGTATAACTTCATTAAGTTGTAGCAACATTTGTATTTGTGCTTCTACATTGAAATCCTGAAGTCAGTTTATGCTAGGAAACCTATATTGGAATTCTGTCACACCAGATTATCTCTGCTTTTCAGTTGTCTTCATAAACAAAGTACTAATGACCATTTTCAAACCTTATTTTTATTGCTAAGGCAAAGAGCTGGTAGAATCGTTATAACAAGCAAAATGCTTACTAATATTACACTTTTATATTCTGATTTCAAATGCCACCGAGGTTGACTTTGCCTTTCATCCTGTTGGGGTTGATAAAATAAGTCCCAGTCATGTACTGGGGTCAATGTAATCAAGTATTCCACTCCCCACAAATTCCTGGCCTTGTGCCTATATTATTGTTATCATTACATTTTAGTTTGGGTTTAAATATTCTTTGTTTCATATACTTTGGCTTGTATTATTGTTTTTGCTATCTTCTTCCTGTCTTTCACCAATTTTCCCTAACCCTAACTCACAACAATATTCCAAAGATCACACCTACTTCCATTCCTACATTTTTTAATCTTGGACTTTTTTTTTTTTTTTTTAATAACTACTAATTTCCTTATTTTACCACAGCAATGCTTTAAATTTTCTTTTGAAAGCAATTTTATCATACTGCAGCTATTAAATCATCATTATTATCATCACCATTGTCATCATCATGATGTTTACATCTATATTTCTGAATAGTTTTCACCATTAACATGTTTTTCTATCTCTTCCTAATCTTTCCATCCATAATTTGCCTTCTACTCCACTACCAAACACTCCTCTGGTTGATTCTACACCAAATTGGTGGACTTTTGTTTCTGTTTTTTTAACTAATGGATGATCCCAACATTAAAATCATTTACTAACTGCTGCACCAAATCTACCAAAGTTAAACAAAATAAAACAAATCAAAGATTCTGACTCCCTAACTTCACTGACTTCCCAACTCACATTAATTCCAGTTTCTGTGAATGAAATAGTATATCTACATTATTTAGTGTTTCCTTTCATTTTTAAGACTAATATGGTTTAAGGAAGTTGCGTTTTGTGCTCCCCCCTCCCCCCAAAGCATTTCAAGTAACTAAATAGAGTCCCCCTAATTGGCTCAGCCTTTATTAACTGTCCAATTCCATAAACTGCCCTTGCAATCCTGCCACAGCCACATAAGCTGCCCTCAAAAAGTTGTACTGAAACATTTAGCTTCCAAATAACAGATTTTTTGAACATGGAAATTAATGTTGTTTTCTTTAGAATGAAAATGTAGTTTCATTATAATTTGTGTTGATGGGAATTGTTTCCAAAGACTTTCCCTGTATCTCGTGATACGTTAATATGGGTATAAACTATTATTAAAAATATTTTCTAACCCATATTAGAAACCTTTGTTTAAATTGTTAGAAATCCGAGTTATGTTCTGTAAGATGTATATTATTTGAAAGATTTCATACACAGGCACTCACTCACTCTCTCTCAAATACACACACACATACACATAGGGGTTAAGCTGTGGGGCCTAAAAATTGAATTTTGTTTCACTAAGCTGAATGTTTTTATAACTTTATATAAATTAAAATTTATGTATATCCTAATTAATAAATTTATATTAAATGTATGCATTTTAATTTACTTGCTTGCATTGTCAAACCTAATTTACAAATAACTGTCTCTTTAAGAAATGTTTTTGATACTGTTACTATGTTACAAAGATGAATTTTTCTTAGTTCTTGTATGTGTAAGAGACAGAGGTCTCTTGTAATGAAAAGTCATAATTTTTGTTTCCAAATTCTTCTCTCAATTGTATTGAATTTGATACTAGTTTATAAATCATGTGTGGTGTATATAGAAAGTGACTCAAAGAGTGGAAGGAATTTTATGGCAGGAGGAAGAAGAGGAGAAATAACATTTGAGGTGGTACTGTTCTTTGGAAAGAGAGAGAGAGAGAGAGAGAGAGAAAGACTCTTGGTGTTGAAGGAAAACTAAATTGCGAGAAGTTATAGTGTGCAAAAATTATTATGTCTCTGTCTTCCTCATGGCATGAAATATATTCCACTGTTGAGAACTCTCTATATATTCTTACAACTCTAGCTTCCTCAGAATCCACTGTTCTACAAATATATATATATATATATATATATAGTTGCAGTGGTGTGTCTTTTAATATATCTTATTGATTTTTATATTTTAATGCTTTACAGATATTGCTGCTAACAGTTCAACTGTACTGACTAAATCTAATGTTTCTCTTACATCTAATACTACTACTACTACTACTAGTACTACTCCTCCTTCTCCTCCTCCTATTAAAATAAATGATTCCACTACTGTTACTACTCCTCCTACCACCACTTCTATTATTACTCTCCATCCTCTTAAAGAAAATAACACACATACCCAACCAGCGACTGCTGTTACTAACATCTCTACTCTCTCTAATGGTGAGCTTTTACTTTCCTATGATCTTGCTGTAAATATTGTCGTCTTCATTGTCGTTATCTGGTAGATTTTGTTTTTCTATTTAAAAATGTTCCGTTTGGTGGGTGGAAGGGAGACAAATATAGTTTGGCACACGAACAACTCTATTCCTTTTCTAAATACTCCCCAATTCAATTTTTAAATGATTTGGATTTTAAAGTTGTTCCCCTTGCTTCATTGAAATTAACAAGATCTAATTAGAAGAAATTTTGATGAATTAAACTGTTTCGCCTCACTGTATAAAGTAGTTTCACCTGCTTAACTCAAGTTTTGTAATAAGATCTCCTGCTGCTGCTGCTTATTTCATTGTATGTTTAAAATAATTAACAGTCACCTTATTTAACTGCTTGATTTTTGTATTATATTAAATTAAACAATAAAATGAGCATTTCATTAAATTCTCCATGTTTTGGGCCTAACAACCCCAGTTGGTTTGTGAATGTCTAAAGTGGTTTCTTCTATCATATGAAACATTTAAATTAAATTGACCAATATCCTCCTATCTTTACCTGGTCACTAGCCAAATCCATCTTCTGTATTTAAAAGAGAATATCTATAAATTTCAGGCGCTTCCCTCCCCCCCCCTCCTCATTTTGTATAAACACTATGATCGACTTTCATACTGAAAGTAAGTAACGTGGTTATTGCGTCATTAGCACTAGACATTTTTTGTTGAACATCACAGCTAATGTTTACTGTGTGATGTGGCTGGTGTGAATGAGCAAACAAAACCCTCTGTTTATATACATGCATCATCATCATCATCGTTTAACGTCCGCTTTCCATGCTAGCATGGGTTGGACGATTTGACTGAGGACTGGTGAAACCGGATGGCAACACCAGGCTCCAGTCTGATTTGGCAGAGTTTCTACAGCTGGATGCCCTTCCTAACGCCAACCACTCAGAGAGTGTAGTGGGTGCTTTTACGTGTCACCCGCACGAAAACGGCCACGCTCGAAATGGTGTCTTTTATGTGCCACCCGCACAAGCCAGTCCAGGGGCACTGGCAACGATCTCGCTCGAAAATCCTACAGGAGCCAGTCAGGCGGTACTGGCAACGGCCACGCTCAAAATGGTGCATCTCATGTGCCACCCGCACAAGAACCAGTCCAGGGGCACTGGCAACGATCTTACTTGGCTTGCCGGGTCTTCTCACGCACAGCCCATTTCCAAAGGTCTCGGTCCGTAGTCATCGCCTCGGTGAGGCCCAATGTACGAAGGTCTTATATAGATATACATGCATTTATATGTAGGTAGATAAGCAGACAGAGAGAGAGTCATCTGAACTGGTCTCCTGTTTTAGCTTATTTACAGCTGTCATACAAATTGCTCAGTTATTTTCATGCGAGGCTAATTATATTTAATGTATATTAAGATCTTCACAGTTCATTCAGATATCTTTGTATTTCTGAAAGAATAAGGGTCTTCTCTAACTACTGACCCTGGATACTTCCTCTCCTGGGGGTAGTTTTTATGATAGACCACCAGGAACCTATGCACTAGGTCTCCTTATTCAATATTGTCCAAAAAAAAAAAAAAAGCAAGGGCCAAAAAGTCTTTGTGCCAATGTTGTTACAGAACAAAAAAAATCCCAAACAAATCCAAAAGATTTCTTTTGACGATTTTGCCAATCTTTGTCTTGTGGGTAACCCTTGAAATATGAAAGGCAAAATCAGCTCTAGTGAGATTTGAACTCGCAACGTAAAGGAACAAAACTGATTACTATGATATTGATTTCAGCTTGTCATATGTATTAGCATCATTGAATGGTTGGTACCATATCTGTAGAGAGTGGCTGGTACCACAATTGTAGAGTGTGAATGGTTAGTACCTCAGCTATAGAAAACAGTTGGTTCCATAGATAAGTGTTATAAATCTAAAAGTTATCAGGGGACAACCATAATGTGTTGATGGAAACTTACTGTTTTTCAGTTAACCTTTTTTTTCTAGAAATTTTTACCATAATTACATAAACAAACTTTAAGTTAGTTCACATATATTTATAACATAGTTTGACTTCTAAAGGCATAATCACTGTAATTTGCCTTAGAGAAAATTTCTTGCTTATGGTAAATGTATAAACACAGCAGCTCAATGGTGCCCTCTCTAGGACTCCTAAATGCATTTCTGGGTGATTAGGCCTTCTTCAGTAGAGGACACCAAAGAGAGATGGCTCTCAACTGATTAGAATGTTGTCATAGCCTTTATATAACAGCACTGTCAGTAGCAATGACTTACTGCATGATTACAACAAATGTATCATCTTAATAGTAGAAGCATGAACAGTCTTGAGAAATAAAATGTTTCTGACTGAAGTATATTTCTCATCACTGCAACAACAAATGTAGAATTAAATATTAAGTTAGGAACAGGAAATTTGAATGCTTGCTTCGCAATCTTTCATTTTCTAAATCCATATTCATTGTTTTGTAACCTTAGAATACATAATATCTACCTAACCTACAGATGAGCCTTGTATTCTGAACAAAGCTTTCCTTTCTATTCCAATACCTTAATTGATTATCAGTTGGTGGTGATTGATTAGCTGGTCATTCCATAGATCAATATTCTATCAATGAGGCATTCATCATTGATTCACTCAAGAGTTTTTTTTTTTATTGGATCTCTCTCTTTCCCTTCCTCTCCCCTCTCTCTCTCTCTCTCTCTCTCTCTCTTTCTCTCTCTTTCTCTCTCTCTCTCTCTCACACATACACTCAAATACTTTATGATACACATAAAACTGTATAGGATAATTGCTATGGTGACGGATGTACTTATGTTTAAACCAGGCAAATGATGAGTATGATGATGATGATGGTGTTATTTTGATGATGATGATGATGATGATTACCACTCCTTATTTTTTCTCTCTCCAAACTTCTTTCACAAGACATTTCAAGAACCACAATATTCAGGAGGTGCCACCTGAAAGCTGAATGTGTAATAAAGGCCCTCAATTATACTTTATTATTTCAAATTTAGAATAAACTTTGTCTCTTGAGTTCCTTATACAGAGTGCAATTAATAGCCCAGCCCTAATTCATCACTTTCTAGAAAGGGACATTATACTCTCAAGTATGGAAGAAGAGTTAATATTGTTTTTAGCTACATTGTACCTGTAATTGAAGAGTCCAACATTATTATAGACTGTCTGTGAGATACTCAGTGACTTATTATATGTTAATTTAATACAGTAAGGATCAATCAATGGTACCTGCTTACAGTTGAGTAGACTATGCCATTAGCATTTAAAATGCCTTGGCACATGAATTGTGCTAAGCTCAAATATATTACATATGTCGATAAGATAGAAGCAGTTTGAAACTAAGTTAGGAACCCAGCTTCACTGAGGACTTATCACCATATCAAAGCATTTAATAATAATAATAATAATGATGATGACAACAACAATATTAACAAACTCTGATTTTGGAGTGACATACTTATTTCAGCCAAATAGTTATTTTACTTGGCCAAAAAATTTTCCTAAAAATTTGTCAGGCCAACATTTATAAAGTCCAACATATCGATAGAGAATTGATACATACTATTCAATCTCTACTATTCTTTAATCAATGCAGAATAGGCTTTGTTGGACATTAGTTCATATTAGAGGTTATATTTTAGAGACATTGGCACTCTAATAGAGGACAAAGATTTTTCATCTACACTGAATTTAAGGATTTACCAAAGTTAATGGGAGGCAGAATTCCTAGCACAGCTTTTTAAAACAAGTCTTAAAGAAAGAGAATGTGTATATATATATATACACACATATATACATACATACGTGTGTATACAGGTGCATGCATATACATTGGAGTTCTTTCAGTTGCCCTTTAGCAAATTCATTGACAAGGCTTTATGAGACACTTGCCCCAAACTGCATGGCTCATGGCTGGAAAGCAAACTTGTTAGCCAAGCAACTCTATGTAGGCCTGTGTCTCTATATTAATGTTTGACATTATTTGGATAAACAACTGAACATTGAAGAATCCTTCAATACTTTATAAGTAGAGATGTTTATGAGTTTCTTTCAAGGACTTTGAAGTTTTGACTTAGCAATCATCATTAGACCAGAACTCCAGGGCAACTGTCATTTTCTTGGAAAGAAATGAAGACACACAGCTACACAAACAAACATGGACAGATAGTTAGATAGAAACATAACATATGAGTCTTGTTCTTCTGATTCTTCTAAAATGATGGTTGCTCTGAATAAGAGATTAAATAGTGACAACCAGTCAAGATTGTGCTGGCATGGAAATTGTTCGTAAAATGATGATGTGTGTGTGTGTGTGTGTGTGTGTGTGTGTATATATATGCACACTTTTTACCCCTAGAGTAAACATGAATTTACTGTTCCATCATAACAAGGAAACTTTTGGAAAATTTTGATTTAATTTATTTCTAAAAGCAGAAACCTAAATGAATTGTTGTGACTGTTAATTATAGAAATTTCAAACTGCATGGGTGTTTCAAGTAGTAACTGTTTAATTTATTTAATTTTTTTTTTTTTTTTTTTTTTTTAAATAAAATATGCATGTAATTATCATGTTTGTCTATTAAGAATAGGTTTGTTGTATATTTTATTTAATTTCCTTTTTATTACAGATTCAGGCAATACCATTCAATCTGTTACAAAACCATCACATACAACAACTTCAAAGTCACGAGGTAATCATTTTTGGCCTTCAAATTGGTTAATAGAATTGCTTCTGTCCTCTTCTGGAATTTCTTTTTATTTACACCTGACACTGATGCCTAAAATTTCATATTGGTTTCAAATTTTGGCACAAAGTCAGTATTTTGTGGGGGAGGGGGCATGCTTTGATTACATCAACCCCTGTTTTTAACTGGGACTTATTTTATCTACCCCCAAAAAGATGAAGGGCAAAGTCAAGTTTGGCAGAATTTGGACTCAAAATGTCGACACGGACCACACAATGCTGCTGCTGCTAAGCATTTTGCTCCATGTGCTAACGATTCTTCCAGTTGATCACTTTACTAAAATGTCTTATTAACATGTTTACTTAATATGGATGTTTCAACTCAGAATCGATGTTGCTCAAATACTGGCATTTAGGTTTTCCTCAAATCAAAACTAAAGTTAATGCATGTCACTCTCACACATATAGTGTGTCCTTCATCTCTCATCTTCAATGGAAACCTGTCCAGCCATTTGAGAAGATTACCTTGCTTGGGACCAGGTGAGGGCTGGCAGCAGGAAGGTCGCCTCAACCAATTCTCTCTGACCCATGAGAACATGGCTGAGCGGACAATGGAAAGAAGAAAAATGAACAAAAATAAATTTGAAAATAATGTACATGCCACACAAGCAGAACCCAGTCATGGTTGTCAGACAATTTCTGTGACTGCATCACCCCTAAACATCTGGCCCCCTAACTCCACAGACTGGAACCCCCTTCATTATTATTGTGTGGGGTGCAGTTGAGTGAGAGCCTTGTAACACCAAAGATGAACTGAAGGCAAGGATTATGGCAGCATTGACCAACTTAAACCAGGAGACCATCCAGAAGAGTCGCAGGAGTCGTCTGGAGGCTGTGGCTGAAGCCAATGGCGATTTTATTGAATAAATTTACTCTTTAAGTATTTCAAGATATTTTTATGTAATTTTGGTAAATCTTTCTGTTAAAAATGTGATGTCAGTGTTATTTTCATTTTTGAGACGACAGTTTTTTCTCTGCTCCCCTTGATATGCATGTAATATTTACATCTATTTTCTGTTGTGTTTAGGTATCGTACCCAGTACTCGTACACTTGTTCGATCAAGTACAATTACTCCAACAACACCTGGGGATAATCAGTCAAATTCTGATTCATCAATCACTCAAGCATCAACAGGAAATAGCTTAAATCAGACAACCCCTGTTGTTATTCAAAAACCGAAAGAAACTGGCAAAATCACAGGAATTGTTACAACAGTTCTGATTTTAATATTGATTATATTAATTGTGGTAAGTTTTACGTCCCTTTAACAGTTTTTTACCCCTCCTTTCACTCCTTATATTTGTCTCGTTCTACTCATTATGTTTGGGAAATTAACATGATTTATATAATCAACTTAGAAAATGGATTTTTACTGGAGTGACTAAACTGAATGTTTTATTATGTTATTAAATGTCTGAGTTCAGCTAATGTTAATAACACCACCACTGAGACATGGGTGAATCTGGTGTCACTGTTTTGGTTTTTATGTACACAATCAGGAAGGAATAAGACTCCTGATGACAACTAATCAAGCATAAACTAGCAGGAAATATTTAAGTTAAAATATTTAAGTTAAAATGCTATTTTTCAAGATGCAGAGTTTTACATGTTCTATAAAATATTATCAAAATAAAAATGCTTCATTTTGAGGGTTAGCCAAGAAGCCTGTTAGCCTCATTTAAATAATTACAAACAGTAAACCTCAGGAAAACCTGAGGATGTCATCGCTGTAAAGTTGTGTAGAATTGGTTTTTCTCTCTTGATTAAATCCTTTTAAAATGATTTGGTGAGACAAGAAACAATGAAGTTTTACTGCATTTTTGGCTTTGATATAAAATATATCTTTTTACAACTGTTCACTACTTTACAAAAGCTACATCAGCTAAGCAAATGGCCTTCCTTGAACGCATTAGAAGCATTATAACATACTCAGAACACTATTTCAGAAAATTACCCCCATTCTCTTTGAGCATATAAAAGACAAATTTAGCTGGGGCAAAATGAGTAAACTGATATAAGGTAAATTTATGTCTCTTCTGTTCTCCTGAATTACATTTGAAAACAGATTCCTACATGTCAATATCCATTGTTAGACATCAGAAAGTTTTAAATATCCAGGTCAAATGGAAGAGGATCATGGATAAATGGCACATGATATGAAACTTGACTAAATTAAAACTACTCAACATGAAATATTCTCTATAGCTCCTTCAGAATCTGCTGGAGTGGTTCTCTTCCAGATATATTTACATACCATGCAGTTAAAGAGAAGAAATTATTGTAATTAGTCATTACTCATTATCAAAATTTTTAATGCTTTTTTATCAACCAAAATCTTTGTTTTCTATTTGTGTTGCAGATTACTTATGTCTCATACAAAGCCTATCGTAAGAAGCGAACAAAGCATATGAACTTTGACAATCCTGTCTACAGAAAGACAACTGAAGACCGAATTATGTTGGAGAGAAACACATCAAATCAACTTCCAGCGGTACATTTGGCTTTTTTTCTTTTTTTATAATAGTTTTTGGTTGAAGTTATTGTTGGAGTTTGTCATGGCAACAGACAGACAATTTGTTGGCAAAAATCACTGAAAATTCCAATACTTTGTCACTATGAAACACGTGTTGATCATCTTCAATAAGATGTCTGTGGGGAGTGGGGGACTACGTAGTTCCACAGTCTTCCAGAAATAGCGGTTAAATGTCCCTTGCATCATATCTTCCTGTTTTAAAGGGTCAAACTTGTTTGTTTTATCAAAGCTGCTACATAGTGGTCATCATCGTCATTTAATGTCCACTTTCCATGCTAACATGGGTTGGATGGTTTGACTGGGGACTGGCAAGCCAGGAGGCTGCACCAGGCTCTAATCTGATAAGGTTTCTACAGCTGGATGCTCTTCCTAATGCCAACCACTCCGAGAGAGTAGTGGGTGCTTTTTACATGCCACAGAAGCCAATCAAGAGGTACTGGCTTCAACCACGCTTGAATGGTGCTTTTTATGTGCCACCAGCATGTGTGTTAGTCAAGCGGCACTGGCATCAGTCATGCAACACTGGCATTGGTCACGATCTCGCTTGGCTAACCGGGTCTTCTCAAGCACTGAATAAAAATCCATGTCGTGTATGTGTGTGTGTGTTTGTATCTCCTTGCTTTGACTTCATGTCACCAACCCATGCTAGCATGGAAAGCGGACGTTAAATGATGATGATGGTTGTTCTTTTAAGTTAGATTATTACCTGTGATTTGGGGAACTATTATCTCTGCTGGTGGTCATAAAACGATTCTCTCTCTAAATGTGAAGTAGGCAGGTGTTTTAGTGCATAGTTATGTGTTTTATGCATTTGAGTGTATAATATGTTGCATAGAGGGAAAAGATTTCCTATAAATAGAATAAAATGTCCAATTATGTTTTGTGTTTTCAAATCTCTAATCTTGTCTGTTTTTGTTTTCTTTGCAGACTCTACAGCCGCTGACAGCTTAATGAGTGTGCAATGTGTTTTTAGTCTTCCTAGTAATTGCTATGTTTCATATTGGATGTCTTCAACAGGGACATTTCCTATTAACATCTCTAGCATCCCTGTAGAAACCTGCTCAAGTCCAGTGACAACAACAATCTGCTATGCTGAACTATTAATGGATCATTCTCTTACACAATACCTCTCGGTTGGTTCCTCCTCCTCCTTTCTTGCATACCAACAACATTGTTATATTGGCTCCACTGCATTGATACTAAACAACTACTTAATTATAATATACAACTATTTTATAATTAGTTCCTCTACAACTGTGTAGTCTTACTTTATTCAGAATTTTTAAAGAATATTTTAAAATATTTTTAAGCATTTATTGCAGTAACTTAACATATTTTTATTTTATGATTTTATAATTGTGAGTGTGTGTTTGTGTATGTGTCAGCAATTAATACTAATTAATTTTAGCAAAATTTCTTAATTATTTGGTGTTGTGTCAACTCGAATCAATATTTCTGTTATCACTTCTCTCATTTCATTTTCTCTTTCTTTTTTAACCCATCACACACAAATATCTTTTACACAAACAATTTACTTATTTTTTTCTAGAATTCATAAATGGTTTCATTTTTCAAGTTTTGTCTTCTCAATTTTAGCTTATTATCTTCTGTCTTATTAGTGTTTGCTTTATCACTCGGATGTTTTTAGTGTCACTTAATAATAGATATCTCAACAGTTAGTAAGTTTATAACTCATTGAAAATTAGCCATTATAAACACTGTCTCCAGTATCTATGCTTGTTGTTTTTTAATATTTATTTTTGTTACATAAAATATTTATGTAGTTTAAATTCTTTATAAACTCTAGTTTAACAATCAAAAAGATGTGGATAAATTAAGTAAATCAATGAAAGCAATTAAAACTAATTTCTATTTTAAATTCTTTTATTTCGTTGAAGTGTTTTAGTTGTTATTTTTGGTGAGGAACACTAAACCATGTCTCAATACAATTTATTCTACAATATTTCCATTTTATCTTCAAAATCATTGCTTACAAATTCATCAAAGCTTTTCAATCATCTTACAAAATTATCTGTAAAAGACTTTTAAACTGTTGTTGTTGTTGTTGTTGTTGTTATTATTATTTGTTAAACAAGTGTAAGTTGATCCATCAGGTTTTCTGTGTGTGTGTGTGTGCCTGTGTGCACACGAGTAAAATAGAAGCATGTGTCTATGTTGTTGTTTCGGCCTCAGATCTGTCCTGTTTGAGCAGAACTATGAACAAAGGTGTTCCAGCTGTGACCATCACACCTTTACTTGAAGAGTGTATCTAGGAATACATCATCCCTACGTTTCCTTTTCATTTTAAGATGATGGGGTGTGATATGAGGGAGATGTGGCTGATATTTTTAGCAGATTGAATGACTCCTCCCACCACCACCACCACCACCACCTCATTGACTCTTACGTGTATGCATGTTTGTGTGTATACAGTAGATTTTCATGTTAGCCAGGTGATGCATAAATTTTTGTTATTTTTTTCCCATTTCTTTTCCACCTCAAAACACAAACATGTCCACCAACAAGAAATCAATTTCTTAAAACTTCTTTTCTACACAAATGCTGAGGATCTTCTTGCTCAGATTTTTTTTTTTTTTTTAAATTTAGAGTAATTTAACTCTAACTAATCGGTTAATTATAGACTCTTACTGTTGCTGTCACGTTTTGTTGACACATTTTGAAGGGTTCACTTTTCTTGGACACCAAATAGCTTTCCTTTGAGTTTTCTAAGAATCTACTCAGTTTGTATTGACTCAAAATACAGAATCTATTCTGGTGGAGACGTTACTGCATGTCTGTGTGTGTGTGTGTAGGAATCCGATTTTGATTTCAACTGGTTTTGGAAGCTGATGGATTCCTGTTACTGAGAAATTCCATATAAATGGAATGGTAGCAGTTTAACTGTGTCTGATTTCATTCAGTTTTTTTGAGATGCTGCAAACAACTTGGGTTGGGAACCAAAATGTCATTTAGTTTCACTCCAATGTTTCATTTGTATTTTAAGTAATTTAATGGCAGTGCCCCAGCATGGCTGCAACCAATAATAGAATAATTAATGACTCACAAAAGAAAGCAGTATAGCAATGTTGACCATTTTCATTGAATTTTTAATTAATAACTATTAATTTCTCGTAGGAAATTTTGCTGTGACTGAAAAATGGCTGCAAATTGAATTTTTTTTTCATTCTGTTGCTGCTGTAGTTTATCTTGCTGCATTAATGCAAGTTATTTATTAAAAGAACTGAAAACATCTTCAAAAGAAAGAAACATGGTAATACTTTGATAATAGATTTTTCATTTTCTGAATCTCTGTTGCAAAAAAACTTAATGGCAGACTTGGAGTGAAAATCAGTTTTCAGGTTTTAAAAACTTTGGTGAAGTCTCAAGAATTAGTGTGATAAGAATCAAATTGAGTAATGAGTTTGTAGCAAATTCTTGAATATGAGAAGGGGACTGTTTATCTCAATATTGACATTGCATGGTTCAAGAGTAATAGAAACCTTTGGAATGGTTGAAATACATCAATTCAGTCATCCATTGGTGAGAAGTTTTTTATTTTAAAACATGTGAAAGTACCAAGAGCTGAAGCTCTGTGTTTTGATTGTTTTAGAGGAAGATTTCCTCCATTTCTCTTGAAACAGGAAGATTTAAACATTTTTCTGTTTTAATGTGGCACCTATTTACAGCTTTGTAAACTGGGCTTGCTGAGGTGTTTTTCACACAATACAGCATCATTAACAGACCAATAGTCCAGCCTCTTGTCAATTTCAACTCTTCTAAATAGATGTTGTAACCAGAGACCTTTAGTGGTGGTACCTTTCCTTTAAATTTCAGTCAGATATTATAGCATTTATGTAGCATATTCTGTGAGAAGGACCTTTGACATGAAAATTTTCTCTCTCTCTCTCTCTTATGTGACTACTGACTTCTGTGGAATAATCTACCTCCTAAAACTATTGATGGAATCATTGCTTTCCTTCCAATGTTAGACTTATTCTCTTTGCTCAGGATAACCCACTAAACTCTTCTCGGCTTTCAACAATGGTAAAAATAAAATCAGTTGGAATCAGTGGACATGGCAGGGAAGGCAGTGCTTATCAGAAGAATGAAATGGTTCCGGCCTCTTCTTCTTTATTTTCTCTTCATGGGTGTAGGTCCACAAAATTTACTTGTAAGATAAAACAATTATTTCTACTTCGTCTTCTTTCTCTTTCTTTTGCTTCAGTTTTTTGTTTCTTTTTTTTTCATCTTGCAACCAAATCACATCACTAACCAATAGGGTGTGTTTGTGTACACACCAAGTGTGAATGTGTGCGTGTACACCCTACAGTTGTGATATGTTTTAAATGTAAATAAAGACAATGATTTATGTATAATACTTGGCTTACTACAATGTATCTATATTTCATATCTTCACTAGGATTATATATGTGTGTGTACATGTATATGCGTGTGCATGTACATACATATATATATATATATATAAATTAATTTTAAAAGATACTTTTTTTAATTCTTATTTATGATTTTTTTCTGTCAAATTTAAATCTGAGCTTTGGCTTTTGTAATATAATTCAAACCATTAATAGCACATACAATAGATGTATAAATTCCTGTAATATAAACTTTAAACATATATTTAGTGAAATCTATATATATGTGTATTTTATTTAAACTATTTGTCGATATATGTATATAAAGTATCTCAACAATCAAACTGTTTCTGCCAACAAGCATTTCTAAATGGATTTTACAATTTTACACAGAAAATAGAATCCTATCTTAATTTTGTTTTAGTCTCAGTTCTGCATAATAATTCCATTTGTATTTTTTTTTTAAATCCTTTTGCTGCTATATTTCTGTTGAAATATTCTGCTTTTGTTTCAATTCATTTTGGAAATAATGAAGAATTTAATAAAACAATTGTCATTATTAAGCTGGTATTTGAAACAACATGAAGTTTTGTATCATAGTACCAGGGGCATTCTTGCACTGGTTTCTTTCAGAAGGGTTCATACAGCCTTTTTCTCTTTTGCTTTCAAAATACTGGAATTCTAAATATAAAAGTTTTTGTTTCATAATTGTACAGAAGTGAAACAAATTTTCTAGTCTTTTAACCAATTCTAATTTGCATAAAAACTTCAGAATAATTAATTTCAGAACGTTATGGTTTTAATTTATGTTGTAAGGAAACTTATTTTATAATTCTTTTCCTGATGGCTTGATGCTATCAATTTCCTGGTAGTAATGACAGCCAGATTGCATTTCATTTTAAGGAAGAAAGCAAGGGACCAATTTTTTTTTTTTTAAATAAAGTTTTATTTTACTGTTGAAATTTTGAAAGGAATTTGGGAAAAATTTCTATAAAAACAAACAGAAATCAGTTGGATTTCCGTTAGAAATATTTAATGATGGGGAAGTGGCTTTTCTTTTCATATTTTGTAATATGAAACAAATCAGAGTCTGGTTTTCTTCCCCCTCCCTCCCTAATAGTTAAGTTCATTATCTTTTTTTTTTTTAGTTTAAATCTAAAATATTTCTGAATTTTTTCTTTTAAAAGTATCAAGTTCTTCCTTTTTGTAAAATTAAAAAAAAAAAAAAAAAAAAGGCAGCTGTGTTGTAATTAACAAAAAGGAAGCAAATCTCAATGAAGTGTTTTTGTTATTTATTTATTAATATTTTATGTATTTATTTATTGTAAAATTTTTAAGTCATGCCACAACTGATGTTTATATTGTGAAGCTGAACTCTGGCAATATTTGTCAACACTATTGTATATTTTTCGTGTATTCTGGAGGATTGCTTAAGGCTAAGTGAAGAATTAATAGAAATAAAAAAAAAATGTTAAACTTAAATCTCTTGTTTTTGTTCTTTATTTAAATTCTTTCAGCTAATTTCGTTTTGGATGTCTTGAAAAAATGTTAAACGATTAAACTTGCTCATTAAACTGTAATGGATTCAAACTAATTTGGTAACTGTGCTAGTAACAAAACAGATTGTCTGGTAGATCACAATATATTCCTCACCAATCAGCCTGTTGTGAGAGACAGACAATTGTTGCCAAGGATAAATGATGTCTATTTCTACAAATTGGTGAGGAGGAAGAACAACTCAATTGTGAAAACAAAAAGGAAATGGCTTGTTTCAATAGGGACACGGAAGAGAAGTCACAAGAAAATGAAGCTGTTAATGTTGCTAGTGTTAAAACTGATTTATAACATGGGATTGTGTGGAAAATAGATATGGAGATACTGTTTAAACACAAGGCATTCCAACCTTTGTGAAATCTGTTCAAAATATGCTTTCGTAAGAATTCCAAACATTTCAATATCTTCTACAATTTCATTTAAAAAAAATCTGTTGTGAACAACTTCAGCTGCCATAAGTAGCAGAAAGCAATTTATTTTTTAAAAAAATCTTGCAAAGAAAAGTCAAAAAATATAACTACGGATAAATAAAAGATGTGATGGAAATGAGACACAAAGAAAATGTTTTATTTCAAATACTTGCGATGGTATTGTTTGCTAAGGAAACCTTCTACAGCTGAACTAATTGTTTTTATGGAAGACATCAATTTTGGCTGATTAGTAACTGAAATGTTAGTAATTAAGAATTTGAGAAACTTAAACAGCCAAATGTCTAAAATAAAATTTTATTTTGTAAAATAAAAAGAATGATTTATTCCAATGGACATCAAATAAACAACAATGGCCACACAAAAATGAAAGAAAAATTCATTGGTTTGAAGAATAATTTCCCCCAAACTATTTTAAATGATCCTGTTAAGTTAAAAACCTCTTATTTTCTTGAAATCAGGTTCTAGAACAAAGAAATGCATTGAGTGTACTGGAATTGTCCTCAAATGAAAAATGCTAGAAGTAAAACTCTTGTTAATTCTGAGGAAGAGATCTCACAAGAATCTAGAGATAATTATTATCACAGAGAAACCAGTTTTGTTTTTTAATCTAATTCTAAAACAGAATCCTAATTATTGGTCAAGTCTTTCCTCCTACAAAGATAAAGTCTACAATGTTGTAAATAAGCTAGCTTTAATACTAAGAAGACAAGTTAGATGGAGCTGTTTAATTAGTCACTAAAATCATATCAAAAATAACTGCATCACACTGGTTTTTTTTTTTCTTTTTTTTAAAGAGTAATTTTTCACAATGACAATAATTAATGGACAAAATTTAAATAGAAAGTTGTATTCAAATCAATAAATGTCATAGAGGTCATTTGCGAGTGAGACTATAATGGATGTTGTATTGATGTTTTAGCATCTAAGTAACCTATTGCTTAAAGAGCCACAGGAATACATAATTGGTTTTGTTTCTGTGCAAAATATTATATTTGAAAAATAGCTTTCAAGAAGTAATCAAAGTAGGAACAAGAACAATATCTTGAAATTACAAAAAATATTTGAAGAAATATTATTTTTCACAAGATTCTAAATATTTCTCATAATAATTCATCATTTCTTCATCCATTGAATTTTCTGTTTCATATTGAAGACTGAAAACAAAAGGGGGAAAAAAAATGTTAAAATGAATTTTGAAAGTGAATAATAAAAGATTAAAAATCATAAAAGAAAAAAAACTAAAGAATCCATTGAACTGCAGCTGCAGAGGTTTTAACAAATGGTAACAACGGTTTTTGCTGAGGTCTTTAAATATTGGTGAAAACAAGGGAGCCATGTACATGGTTACTTGACCAGCTAGAAATAGCAGCAAACTGGCCCCTCCAATCATTTAAAAACACATTGGATAATGTAGTCCAAGATACACAATTCCTGGAAAAAAAGGGGTGGGGGTGGTCACTGAGCAGAATGTCTTAAGAATTGGTGAACAACAACAAACAGTTACAGAAAAATTTCACCCCCATTCAAATTTGAAAAAAATCTGCCTTAAAACCCCATTTGTGACAGAAAAATCTAACGTTTGATACCAAAACACTAGTTTTGTATGAAGTTACAAGAATTTAGAGAATTAAAGGTTTCTTATATTTCAGAACGGACACGAAACAGCACAGGTTCTTATGCGACCCCTAGAGTTTTGTGTAACCCAAAGATTCTGATGCAGCTTCGTATCAGGCATTCAACCACATTGTATAGGGGTCTCTCTCTCTCTCGATGATACATTCAGAAATAAGTTAGCAATATCATCATAATCTCAAAACCCCAAATAAAATGCATCATCAGAAAGAGACAAACAAAAAGGTGTTGGATTCAAGTGCTGAGGAATGAGGTTTGCAAGATTATTTGTTGGAGCTGAACTGGCAAATATCAGAAATTAGATGTCAATATGATGTGCAGCCTTACTTGATATAAGAGGTTGAGCAGAATCTCTGCAGAAAAGCCAAGACACCAAATGCAACAAGAATTGTTGCTGCAATGTCTAATTAAAAGAATTGGGAGTAATGAGGAAGGAAGATATGATTTCTGTTGATAACAGATGTGCTCCAGCATGGTAATAAGGGGAGTCCAGGAGATTCTTGAGAATTTAGAGTGAATTGTTGATGCTGCTCTGAAGGCTGTAAAATCTTAGTTGAAATGAAGTTGAGAGAGTGTTTTGGTATCAGCTGCTGGATGTAGGAAGGAGAGGTAATTGCAGTGACCTGAACATGGAACGGTTGGGAGGCAGGTGAGAGGAATTGCAAAGGAGAAGATATCAGCATGTTCCGTTTCACAGATGAGAAAAGATCACAGCAGGAGATGCTGGCCAACAGACCTCTCCAAATAAAGTCAACATTAAAAAAAAAAAAGAGACAATCAATAGATATTGTGTTATTTTGGGATGGTAAATTCTTTTCTTGCCAAACCAGACATCATCATCATTTAACATTTGCTTTAAGGGAACATAATTGAACGAAGGGGTTTAACATTGCCACTGTCAACATGAAAGAGTAATGATGAGATAGAACAGCAAACACACAGGCTTTATAGATCCCTTCCTCACTTGTTTATTATTGTTGTTCTTATTTTATGTCTGGAAATCTTTCATCACACATCTGTGACCTTCAATAACCCTCCATCCTACATGTCTCCTCAAGTGCTGAATGAATACATATATATATATATATATATATATATATATATATATATATATATATATATATATATGGTGCTTATATTTATTTGGCAAGATAAAAACAAAAAGACCATCCTGGAATAGAACAACATCTATTTCAACAGAATCTCACATCAAAAATCTTGCAAAACAAATACATAAAAGTAACAATAGAATATTAGAAAACAAAAACCAAACAAACTTACATTTGTAAGTCTTGCATGTCCTCTAAATCAACTTCAGCTAAAAGTTGGCTCATATCAGCTTCAGCATCAACACCTGCTTCTTGTCGGCTGATCTGCTGACCTTTTTTGTTGAAAAAAATTGGTTCATTCTGTAAAAGAAAAGAATTAAAATCTAGTAAATGAATTCCTCTCCATTGCCCCCACCACCACCACCAGCCATTAACACATTAACACATTCTGTGCCTCTCTTTTCTAAGCTGCATAAACACAACAATTCCGGTCAGGCTTGCACGCCTCTCTTACCTATTCCAATAAATGCAAATTGCTCTTTCTTGCTACCTTGCCCTTAACTCTCTTAATACGTTGTTTCCTTACGTTTTGGATGCTCTGAGTGACCCTATTTGTCAGTGATGTTCACTGTCACCATCCCCTTCAAACAAGTCTTTCACCTTCACTCTGCCATTTAATAGAACTCAACTGTTTCTCCAGTAAAACAACAAACTACTTGGCTCAGCGCTGCTTTGGCCAAACTCTCTGCTATCCACAGAGATGCAGACCCTTGTCACCTCACCAATCCTATCATTTATGTTAAGTATTCATGGACAACTATAGTTAACGCCACTTGTTGGTAACACTCTGTCAGAGAGTACCAGTGTACAACTAGCCGGAACAACACGCCAAGGAGGTCTCAGTATACTTTTTGGGGGGCATAGCTTGTCCTACACCGAGCACTTGAAATGACACAGCCTGCACTGATTGATGTAACACAACCAAATGCACAATACCCTATGGGACAGATGCACCATGTGTCAAAATGATCATCGTGCTGAATAAAGATTCATACTAAATCCATCTTCCGTTTCGTTTATCAAATATTAATACAAACTCCCCTCTTGCCGATTTTCCAACATACCTAATCAAGGGACATAATTCCTAGCCAAATCGCCCGGACCATTTTACATTTCACCACCTTTTTACAGCCGACGCCGACCGCTTGTTCTAATCCACCTCCGGCAGTGGAGAGCAGTCACCACCTTCCCTTCCATGTTGGCGACTTCTGATGAGAATATTAATAGAATCGGGTTGTTACTTAACACGCTTTTGTATTTTGAAACCGATTGGCCACACCCTAACAGTTGAGGGAACCCGTGGAAGAGGTAGGCCCAGGAAGACCTGGGCTGAGGTGGTGAGGCAAGACCTTCGTACATTGGGCCTCACCGAGGCGATGACTACGGACCGAGACCTTTGGAAATGGGCTGTGCGTGAGAAGACCCGGCAAGCCAAGTAAGATCGTTGCCAGTGCCCCTGGACTGGTTCTTGTGCGGGTGGCACATGAGATGCACCATTTTGAGCGTGGCCGTTGCCAGTACCGCCTGACTGGCTCCTGTAGGATTTTCGAGCGAGATCGTTGCCAGTGCCCCTGGACTGGCTTGTGCGGGTGGCACATAAAAGACACCATTTCGAGCGTGGCCGTTTTCGTGCGGGTGACACGTAAAAGCACCCACTACACTCTCTGAGTGGTTGGCGTTAGGAAGGGCATCCAGCTGTAGAAACTCTGCCAAATCAGACTGGAGCCTGGTGTTGCCATCCGGTTTCACCAGTCCTCAGTCAAATCGTCCAACCCATGCTAGCATGGAAAGCGGACGTTAAACGATGATGATGATGATTGGCAAGACCAGCCGTGAGGGATATTTAATACTATAAAATTCAGACATATACTACTCTTTCTCCCACTCCTTCCTACTGCGTGATTTTGGACCGGGGGGGGGGGGGGAAGACGGGCACACACACACACACACACATATATAAACGCTACACTCATTATTATACTAGAAGATAAGTTTTAAAGATTTCAGAAATATTTCGAATTAGTTTAATAACAAAATTTCAAACCTAATTTTTTAAAAAAACTTTCTCAACATTCATCATTTTCTCCATTTTGTGTTTGAAAGAAAATTAACTTAGAAGAGTGAGAGTTAAGTATTGTATCGGGACTGGAACCATCGACAGCCTCTTCTTAGTGAAGCAACTCTAGAATGTGTTTGTTTTTTTTTCAGCCCTGAGCAATCCTGGCAGTCACTGACTTGGTGAATTTGAGTCTCCGTTGTGAAATGTCAGGAAACACATAAAAGGAACAACAGTAAGGAACTCCTGAGCTGAAGGGCAACACATTTGAGCGGAATGCAGGAGTATTTATTCCAGGAACTCTCTTGCTCTTCAGAACTCTAGGATGTAAGAAGCAAATTCTGCCACAGAAAGATGTCAGCTCGACATAACAAGGAACGTAACTGATAACTGCAAGCCACTATCAGCTGCATGAGTGGGGTCAGTTAGAATTGAATAAAGTAATTTAGAATTGAATAGAGTAATTCATTGAGAAGAAATGGTTAAACAGTGGGAATAGATAGAAACAGGTCTCAACCAGTTAATACATTACCGTAATAAAGACTGCATTAGAAGCAGCTTCAGAATTCGGATTCACAGGAGGTACTGTATTATCAGCATCTGTTGGTGAGGAGCTGGAAACCTTACTTTGAGCACTTTCATTACGACCAAAATGTACTTCTTTTAATTTCAACACGGAATCAATAAGTATTTCAGACGTCCTTTAAAGATAAAACGAAAAGATTAGTTACAATTTGTCATGATATTGTCGTCTCCCTCTAATATATATATATATATATATATATATGTGTGTGTGTGTGTTTGTATATACAGGCGTTTATGTATTTGTGTTGCAAGATTCCTGATGTGAAAACTTGTGTTGAAATAGATATTGTTATATTTGGGGAAGTCATTTTGTTTTTGCCAATTAAAGACATGCACTATTTATTTGATTTTCACTTTGGCTTTCATTCACAAAATATACTGTAGTGCACCTCAGAGCTGTATACAATATTATTATCATAATTATTGTTTTATCAAAAAATGAGAGAACATTAATTGTCCTAAAAATGGCAGAGTGTAGCTGGAATCCTGTTCAAGTGTCCAGGTATACAAAGTTTCATGCTTGGGGGGGGGGGGGGGGGGGTCTGGGCAACTTGCCAGGAGAGCAGCTAACCTGGAATCCCTGAGTATGGTGGGGTGGAGGTGCAGTAAGAACAGGAACAAAGGCAGAGTGTGTGGAGAAGAAATGGTGAAAGAGATATAAAGAATCTCAAATGACCGCTGGTTAACAGATTTATGCCGAAGAGACATTTGAACTATCCTGTGACACAAGTTATCTTACTACTTATGTGATAATTTCATGATATCTGAAGAAATATCAACAAACTAACTGTTATTATTGTTATTGGTCACCAAATAACACTTTTATATGAGTAATACATTCAACAGGTAAAAACCTCACATATGTGATATGATTTCCTCACAACAGTTCATTCATATTGCTCAGAAACATGATTTATAAACCATGAAGCAACAGGAATCCTTTTCCTCCAATTCACCTTTTGGTTTCTTTAAGTTAAAAGAATTAGGAATAACAAGAGCCAGATGAACCCAATAGAAAGGGGCTTTTTCTTTTGTATTCCTTCAACCATCTGAAATATAATTAAACACTAACTGTATAAAGTACACACACCAATAGGGATGGGACAAAAATACTTACTTATTTAATTTTGGTGAACCTTTAAGCTCTTCAAAACTAAGATATATTTTATCGAGGGATTGGTTATTTGGATGTTCTGAGTCCTCCAAAGCTGCACCTGCCAACTGCAATAATTCAATTTCATCACATTGGAAATCAATAAACAATCAATCAGTAAGTAATGTTGTCAGATCAATATTACAATAGATTTGTGTGTGTGAATATATAAACACATGATGATGATGATTCCTGATGTTATTTTCAACACTATACAAAACAGATTCTGAAAACTGATAAAGACAAATATGTTTGAATAAAATGTTTGGAAGTTCAATATATTTTGATTTTTAAAAATTTTAGATGACATTTGATGAACAATGGAGCTATGGGTGTCAGCTACTGAAAGATTAATCACAAGTTTATCTATTTATCATACAGCCTTATTTAATATTTCTGATAGCAAAATGAGCAATGGATTGTCTCTAAAACTCAAATTAGTCTTAGTTTTTTTTCATATATTATCATCATCATCATTTAACATTCCTTTTTCCCTGTGACAAGAGCTGAAAGACTGGTAGAGTGAACGTAAATAAACCAGCAGAGGGCAACGGGAAACAACTGCTGTGGCCAAGAAAAACCATAAATCTTAAGACTTTGGCATAACAGTCCATGTTAAAGCAGAGAGAGAGAGTGGAGGAGAATCTAAAGAAGTTAAAACAGTGAATTAAGTTTGTTTACCTTCATCAAGTGTGCCGCACATTTCACTGTTTCATCACCGCTATGTTTCAGAAGAAGTTCCAGTAAAGAATAGATGGCATTTCTCAATACGTTTAGTTTTTCCTTCACACCATCAGTCTCAAGCTAAAAGTTAGTAGAAAACATCAATTACATAATTATATTCAAACATAACTAGAAAACAGTTCCTATTTCTATTTTATATATACAGTGCAGGACAGCCATGTATCTCCCCTTTTCACCAACAAACCTGTTCTTCTCCTAAAAATGGCTCCCTCTTTACAATACTTGCACTAAGTCAAGGGAACCGTTTTAAAGTACTGCAAGTTACATAGGGACCTCACTTGTTTTGGTGCCACACAAAAAGTACCCCAGGAACACATTGTAAAGTGGTCGGTATTAGGGTTAGGGTATCCAGCTGTAGAAACCATACCAAAGTAGGCACTGAAGTTCAACACAGCCCCTCCAACTGTCCAAACCATACCAGTATCATCATCCTCATTTAATGTCTATGTTTAATACTGACCAAGGTTGGATAGTTTGACAAGGATCCAGTCTGTCCGAGGACTGCATTGTGCTGCAACGTCTGCTTTGGCATCGTTTCTACAGTCAGACATTCTTAACACCAACTACTTGACAGTGTGTACTGGGTTTGTCTGTTATATTGCAACAAAGATATAATTTGGGCAAAATCAAACACCAAAATTGTAAAGGCTAATATTTTCACAATGTTTTCTATAACTAAATCAGATTATTTCCACAGATACTATCTCAAATATTATATTCTTCTAAATTTATATATACAATTATATTCTTCTAAATTTAATATCTAAAATGTTATTTATCAACATTTAATGCAATTTTAAAATGTTTTAAGTCATACCTCCAGTAACAAGAAAAGTTCTGCAATAAATAAGGACATTCTACAAAACCTTGGGATTGTTGCTGCCGATGATATTAATTCTGTTCTTAGGTTATATGCTTTCTCACAACTGAAAGAATAAAAAAACATTGAAGGATTAAATATCAAATAAACTGTTGCTTAGTCGCTCGATGATCAGCCACGACAATTTCATTAGAAATATCATCAATTATGCAAATATGATGCCACTTAATGGTGTGCAACTAATTAATTGCTCATCAATGTGATAATGATCATATACTTAGTCAATCTACTAGGAATCCAAGAGACCTTTCAGTGACAGATAAATAAAAACTTTGGAGCCAGAATGTTAAAGAAGCTAATGAGACAAAATGTGACAATGACATCAACAACAAAAATAACACGAGATGGGGAAACGAGAGAATTTAAGGAGTGAACAGCAATCTGTGCAAATGTTATGGAATAACGAGATTGAGATTAGTTGTGGATATAAATGATATAACATGATTAGTTAGAGATATAAAGACTAAAGAAGAAAAGATATCACTCAAAGAAGAATCATTCTGAACGAAACATTTTCATTCCATATGAATAGAGTCAACAAGTAACCTTTGTTCAGCATAAGCTTATGGTGGTGGGGAATAATTATTAAAAAGAGGTTTATTGTAAAGTATGAATGCAATAAAACATATATAGCAACTTGAATGGCGAGGATGAACGACCTGTGATATTACGACAGACCACTAGTTGTCTTTGGTCTCGGATAAGTCCCAGGAGAAGCGACCATTTGTGCTGATGTCTGATGCAAGTGACATCTAAGCAGCTGAAAAGTTGCTGGGAAATGAAATTTTGTTCCCAAACTGAGACTAGAAGCCAGATAGAGTGTCTCTAGCTGTAATTGTCAAAGCTGGAGATAATATTGACTGGAGTCAGGGAGAAAATATTTAGAAAATAACAAACCAACAAACTGCCAAGTAGAATCTTGTTTATATTGTCATGTTAGATCAACAAGGATTATCTTAAGCCATGCTAAAGTAAAAGACCTATCAAGCCAGGTGAAATTGTAGTCGTGACAGATACTGGTGTCACGCAACTGGCAATCAAACTGGTGGCACATAAAAGCACCCATTATACTCTTGGAATGGATGGCATGTTAGAAAGGGCATCCAGCCATAGAGATTGGAGTCTAGTGCAGCCCCTCAGTTTACCAGTACTGGTCAAACTGTCCAACCCATACCAGCATAGACAATGGACGTTAAATGATGAGGATTCAGGAAATAAACAGGCATCAACCTATTAAAACCAACGACATATCATCAATCATTAAGTCTTTCAAAACATTCAAAACATGACGAAACTTATTGCTAAGTTTAAGTAAAAATAAGAAGAAAAGGTCTTTGAAAGTAATAAAACCAGTTGTGATATTCTGATGGGTTTTATGCAGTTTCTTTGTCATTAATCACAACAAATACCCTTCAAAATGATCAAACCTGCTGGGTTCGCAACTCACTCTACTCTCTCTCTTCTTTCTACTCATCTCTTGCTATCAATGTCATTCCCAAGTCTAAAACCAACATACAAGGTGCATTCCAGAAGCCTTGAGACTTTTGTTTTTTTAGGAGAGGCAACTACATCTGTCTTAGATTATTGGAATTTCAGTATATATTGATTACGACATCTAATAAGCTGACTTGCCACTTTTTTTTTTTAAATTCCAGATTGAAGGAGACAACTGTAACAACACTTTGAACATGCACTACTAAACATTGCAGTTGATTAGTTTGTAGAATGCAATTGGGACATGAAGACAGTTTGGAAGTTCAGCAATGCAATGAAGTTTTGGGTTTAACTGGGCAGAAATGGCAAAGAAACTTATGAAATGCTCCAAACTGGTCATGGATTAACTTGCATGATACCAGCATGTGTTTTTTTTGCTAGCACAAGAGATTCAAGGACAATAAAAAGGAGGTGAAAATGATGAGGTGTGTGTGGGGAGAGAGAGATAGATACTACAAGAATCTTACAAATTCTTGCCATACAAAATTATTCATACTTATTTCTATAATTTTTATCAATCCACCAAAACATAATTTTGCAAAATCTCACCATCAACACACTCTTCATTTGGAAAATAGTTAGTTTTGTTTGTTTTTTTTTTGTTTTTTTTTTTGTGGAAATCCATTTTGTGAGTTTGTAACGTTTTTACGAATTTAATCCAGAGGCAGGGGCTATACTTATGGCCTTTGTAGGTCCTCCAAAACCAATGAGATCAATGTAGTTAATGGCTTTCTTCAACAACTCCAGGAAAAAATATGTGCCAAGAGGAAATCCAAGGAAAACATTTTGAGTCAGAATTGTGGAACTAAGCGGGCAAGTACTTAAACTGCATGCTACAGTTGAATTATTTCACTGTTCAGTGAAAATAGCTTATTACACTACAAAGTCAAACTCACTGTACATTGCTGTGCAAATATAAATTGCAACCAAATTTATGCAACTTGTATTTATTTAAAAATATATAATAAAATTATATTTTACTTTTTTTTTTCTGAAACATTTTATCTCTCTTACTCACTCTATATAATGCAAATAGAAAAGATCCAGTAGGTTTTCTGAGCCAGGACTGTGATAGATAATATGAGAATGGTTAAGTGTAGGAACAGCCATGCAATACTCTGACATTTCACTAGATCTACCTGTAGTTTGTTATTTAGATGATGTGATGAATGTAGTGAAAGCAGAGTTGCTAAAGTAAGGAAGGGATTGACTAGTTCTTGCTTATGCTGGCAGAGTGTGTGAAGTGAAAATAGAAAGTATGATAGTCCATGGTAATGAGAGCTACTGCATGTAAAAGGTTTGAAGATGAAGAGAAATGAAATGTGAAGCATGATGTGATGGATGTGGAAGTGAAGCTACATGAAAGACTTGGCACTGTGAACGAGTGTAAAGGTGAATATTAAACACATCAGTTGAAGTTGTACACTGAGGAGACAAGCCTGCTAGTATGGACATGAAATGTAAGTTGTTGAAAGAGTATTGGATAAAGAAGTGCTATGTGATGTTGGTGGAGCTTATCTAAGGATTTAGTTAGAAGAAAAAGCAGTCGAGTTAACTTATTAAGACGTTAGGCCTCACAGAAGCGAAAACTGAAGTCAAAGATACCATATGTGTCTATACACACACACAATCATATAAAAAAAAAAAAATGGCACTGCTGGTTACAAGAACAAGGGTGTTCTAGTTGATCCGATCAATGGATCAGCCTCCTCGTGAAATTAATGTGCAAGTTGCTGAACCCTCCCCAAACATGTGTACTCTTAAGAGTACACATATTTGCAGAGCGTTCAGGGAGATTCAGTGTGACACAGAATGTGATAAGGCTGACCCGTTGAATTACAGGTACACCTCATTTTTGCCAGCAAAGTGGGCTGGATCAATGTGAAATGAAGTGTCTTGCTCAAGGACACAATGTGCCACCAGAAATTAAACTCACAACCTTACGATCAGGAGCCAAACTCCCTAAACACTAAGCCATGCACCTTCACACACAATCATCTATGCCTCAGATGATTGTTATGTCTGGGATAGTAAAATTTTACAAGATCTTCACAAAATATAAAAAGTTAATTTGTGTGTGGAGAAAGTAGGACAGGGGTTAATTATCTAAATTCTTGCTAACATCTTCAACATCAGGCAGTTGGCTGCTCAACTACAGATTCTAGAAGACAGTTGTACATGATTACATGTTAGGGAGACATGGGTCAGTGAATGTAAAAAACACCGAAGAGAAAGGAGTTGGCAATTATCTATTGAAATGCTAATTTGTATGGAAATTAAAACTAATAAAGGTTGTTAAAGGTATTGATGTTTATAGCAGAGAGATGAGCGTAGTTGTGTGGAGATGTGAAGAATTAGAAGAGAGTTGATGGTCCAGAAAATTAAGAGCAAAAGAAGAAAACTAAAGTAGAAAGAAATGGTGAGAACAGATGTCAGGTTGATGAGTTCCAACAGAAGAGGATTTAAAAGGAGTGAAGACCTGACAATGCCAGCATGATGATATAACAGCTATTGAAATTATGATGATGATGATAGTGGTGATGACAATGACCATGATGATAGTGATGATATTGACCAGAAAATAAGAATGTGGGCTCAGGCTTCCCAGTTAGCTGTTTGCTTGAGGTGAATATCGTTTGTGAAACAATGCAAGAAGAGAAGGAAAACATCTACATTGCAACTCCAGAACCCAAAATACACAATTAGCTGAATCATCCAAAGAATTATTGGAGCAACAAGCTATGTACCGACCCACCTGCAACAAAACATGGTTGAACTTTGGTTCTTGGAAAGAGAGCACAACTTCATAATTCACAAACTTCAAACAAGTACCATGGCTGGAATGATAAAGATCCGCAAAACCTTTGTGAGATTTAATGGGTGAACGGTTATGGAGAGTGAAGAGCAAAAGACACTCCTACCCTGTACAGGTATTGTTTTCTTCTCATAAATCCCTATCAGACACTCAGCAAGGAAACACAAGTCCAGCATACAAAACTATGCAAAGCTTCTTCTTCTTGTTGCTGTTGTCTGTGCCGTTGTTGCACAATGGTTGGTACACGTTTCCTCCAATTGCAGTCCAACATATTTTAGTATATCTGGAGATTCGTGTGGTGGCTGCAGTGGAGATCAGTAGAGTGGAGTTGGCTGAAGAATGGTAGATTCCTACACGAGATACCCACCCCAAAGCTAAAGAAATGTAGATATCAAAACTCACCGCACAGTCATGCAACAACAAACAAATATCCACAAGATGCAACTTAAATGACAGCAATCGTTTCATTTTTACCAAATGAGGAGGTAAGGGACCTCATGGCAGTTGATAATTGAGCAGGAGCTAGACCTTGGACAGCATCTGACACTAGAAAGAAGCTAGATGCTATACTGCAATCTCAAGGATTAAATAATGTATATATATATATATATATATGTTGTGTGTGTGTGTGCACTTCATATAATAGTAAATGCTTTTAAAATACTTACCGCTTAATTAAACAATCTTGAAAACTCTTGGCAAGTGACTTATCTGATATCGATGAAATGTATTTACATATTCTTGCTCCAGTGTAAGCAAAATTTTCCATTTTTACAGACTACATAAATAAGAAAGAAAGAAAAGAGAAAAATAGACTGACAATCAAACTGAACAGAATGATTTTTGTCACAAGTGAAAAAAAAAAAAGTACTTCTGTTACTCCTTTTGTTGCACATTACATATTTTCTTTAAAAAAAAAAAAAAATTAAATTCATATCAGAAGAGTCGCACTTGTCAGAGTTCCATTTATGGGTCCAATAGAGTTTTGTAAGGGGTGATTGTGCTCCTTAGCTGCAGCAAAAGCAATCAGTCTAGGAGAAAGAAAACTCCAAAGTCAATTCCCTCTTCCAACATGTTCTGAGTACGACCCATAAAACTGACATGAGGTATCCCATGCTGGTGTGCATTCTGTCAAAGGAAGAGATAGCAGGAAATGGTGCACACACACACACACAAAGTTCATTGTTGTGTGTGTGTGTGTGTGTGTGTGCCACCTTCAAAGTACCAAGTATACTCTGTGGAGTGGTTGGCATTAGGAAAAGCATCCAAATGCAGAAATCAAGCTGAAACAGACAATAAGCTTATATGGATTGTTGAGTGTGCTCAGCTTGTCATAGACTTTCCAAGATCTCACAGACCTGCTGTCTTTTGCACAATATTCTTGCTTACAATGTGGCCAGCTCCCATTAAACAAAGCAACACTTACCTTCTCAAAAATTGTTTCTGCCATTTCAGCCAAGCTGTTTTCTGTGATGTGTGTTGTGTATAAGGCCTCAGTTACTGGCCTCATATAGTCATCAATGTTTCCTGGATGTGTTGTTAGATAATAGAGAGCTACTTCAAGTAAACAATGTGGACAATTTTTTTCTCTTTCCGATAGACTGAAATGAGCAGTACATGCTGGCAAACGATCGAATATACTGTAGTGAAATATTGCCTGTTGAAATGGATATTGAAATGTGTTAATTAGTCATGAAATGTGATAGATTATAGAAATTTAAAATATATATTCAGAAAATGTGATCACAATTTCTGAGAAAGATAAACCATACATATACATACAGGTGTGTGTGTGTGTCCAGTCATTTATGAACAGTATACAACATGAAAAGAATTCAAAATGATTTTCTATTTCCACTGACAGTTGTGTTATTCTGAATGTTTATTTCATTTTATAGAGACAGCGATAGCAAACAATTATACACACATAAGTATATTGAGTTCAAACACCAGATTATTAGTATTGCTATGCCTAAGCAAAACAATACATTGATTGATTTGATTGATTGACAATGTGTCTAGAGAGAGTAAATTTTAAGATGTTCAATGTTTCAAAACTTTTAGAGAAGGAAGTAAACATTTTTAGAAGGCTGAGTAACTGTTGAAAATTACTTTATGTTCTGCTTCATTAAAATTACTTCATTCTCTGATATACTCAAATTATAATTCCCCAAGATTAATCTGGAATGAACTTTTATTTGCTTCATAAAATAGTGTTCAACCATAAAGTTATACTTTAGTGAGACTAGATGCCACTTGGCAGAAAAATTAAACTGTGATTTCTTCTGCTTAGATAAGACTAAGACAAATTAAACAATTGGCAAAGGAAGTAGAAGGAAATTAGGTTTCAGCAGAGAGGAGCAAAGCAATGTCCTTATAAAAACATGGCATAAAAATATTCTGAATATAAAGACACATTCAGATGTAAAAATATCCAAAAGACAAATTTGTCTTATATAAATTTAATAATGGTAATTCTTCTGGTCAGAATCACAACTACTCACATCATATGTTAATGTTTTTCTTGGATAAAACTCTGAGGCGTTTGGAGAGAGAACACTGTTACAATTCAATATATTGTTTACAGTTTCCTGAAATGATGAAAATTTTTTTTATTTAGAAATACATTTAAACTTTTAACAAGAATTTATATTTCATTCCATACGTGATAATTATACTTCTATATGACAAAAAAGTGTCAACATACATAACAATAAGGGTTTTCAGAGAAATTCAGAGTAAAGTAAGGGTTAGCCTCACACTCCCACTCTCTTGCCCTCTCCCATCACTAGGCGGTATGCTGTGCTTGTGAAGACCTGCCGAACTGAGTGAAATCGTAGTTGTGGCCGATGCCAGTGTTGTCTGACTGGCACACCAAAAGCACCGTTTGTGCATTGGACGTCACGGTGGCAGTGACATCAAGCTGAACGAGATCAGTCATGGCCGATGCCAGTGTTGTGCAACTGGCTCGTTAAAAGCACTCTTCAATCGTTGATCAATATGCTGCACTTGTGAAAACCTGTTGAACCAAGTGAAATCGTAGTTGTGGCTGATACCAGTGCCAGCTGACTGGCACCTGTGCTGATGGCACCATTCGAGTGTTGGGCCTCATGGAGGCAGTGACAGGTGACCAAGACCCTTGGCAATATACTGTGGGTATGTAACAAGAGGGTATGTACCAGATCAAGTAGTCCTAGATTTGTCTGAGGGAATAAAGGGGATAGTCATGACTGGAATGTCTTTGAGCTGACCTGGGGCTAGATAAAATCTCTTCAAAAGAGTACCAACGTATAATATTTAACTCTTTAAAAAATCATGAAGATAAATAGGTTTGAAAAATATAAAATAATAGTTTAATATGATAATTAAAACAAAAAACAAAATGCTTGTAAAAACTTACATCGACTGCACATTCAGGG